>NC_087208.1:68838804-69066304 GCF_015104395.2 Macrobrachium nipponense | reverse complement strand
TATATATATATATATAGATATATATGATATCTATATATATATTTATTATGATATAATATATTTATAATATATATAAATTTTATTTATAAATATAATATATATTAAGTATTTTATATATATTTATTTATGTATTAATATGCACCTTTATTCGTTAATTTCATAAACTCCTCTCCTTTTTTCGTTCGAACATCAGTTTTCCTGTGGACTTGAAATGGGATAATGAACTGCCATTTCTAAGCACAACAACTTCGCGACAGAGTAGTCAATTTTTAACGGTTGTTTTTAGGTAGAAGACTTTTACCGGTTTGGGTACAATTTTTTTTTTTTAACTTATGTCCATCGATTTTTAAACTTACTCATGTAAAGACATTATTGAGTAGGGCTTATCATTTACCACTCAATTGGGTCAAATTTCATGAAGACATAATTTTCTTGTAAAGCTCTTTTAGAGGAAATTTTTATCCGTTCCATCTATAAAAAAATTTATGTAATATCCATTTTGCTTAACATGCAGCCATGTAAAACGGGAACTCACAATCGTTCTTAGCGGTGTGTATCCAAACGTTAAATTTAATTCTACTTTCAAGATCCCCTTAAAGATGAGAGATCTTTTCGAATTCAAAGATATCCTACGGGTATTATTGCGATCATCAACCGTCTGTTTATTTACTTGTCGCAAATGTAATTTGGGAACCTATGTAGGCAATTCCATTCAGCTGTAGAAGGTTGGCATCGATTGCCATCGGGTGTCAGTCATCGTAAGGGATTAGTTTTATCCAGGAAGGAGTTCTCGGCAGTACGCAACGTACAGTAAAATATTAACACAGTATTCAGTACAGTGATTGCAGGATCCCATCTCAGGCGGTGGATAACTATACTCTGTTTTTTTCCATCTGTCCATCCGCATTGTGGTGTTTTTGTATGGTAACACTGCGTCCCGGGCTTTAGACAGTTACATTCAGCTTACATTCAACGATTATAATAATATCCTATTTCGAATATTAACGGTGTAATTCGCAGTCAGTAAATTACGAAAACACTTTTCAGTTGCAAATGTACACCCAGATATCCTTTTAATTACCTAAAACTTACACATAGCGTAACTAAAGCCCGGGACGCAGTGTTACCATACAAAAACACCACAGGCGGATGGACAGATGAAAAAAACCAGAGTATAGTCATTACCCATTCTGGAGCCCCTCTTTATTAAACAGTTATCATTAACAACCATTCAATTTCTGCCCAATTAAACATTGCCTAATAGACCATTCGCCTATTCCACACTTGTCACCTCTGTTTGTTTTCCACGGTGTGAAAAAAAGTACTTTATTCTGTATTATGCATTTGACAATTAATAAGTAAGAGGTAGGGAATTATTTAGAAAGTAAAGTATTAGTAAGAATATTGTAAAGTGTGGTTTATGCACATTTTTATTTGGGTAAAGGTTCAATTTTTCTAACTATGGCCTTAATATTAACATTATTACAATAATGATTTTACATTATATTCATATGGTGAATTGTACAGATTACATATTTTAAATTTTATTTCTTAATCAATAGTATAATTCTATTTAACAAAAGCTTCAATTTTCTCATTTTAACCTTGATGCTAATTATCACAATGATTTTGCAATATATTTACATAGTTAATTCTACATATTACTTTTTCACAAGACATTTCATAGTAGTATATAGAACGGTTGAGATTCATTGCGATAAATGTATGACAATACTTCTCCAATAGTTGCGGTCTGCGTTGTTTGGGTAGTTTCTCTCTTCTGCCCTCACTCTTCTTTCGCCCATCTTAGCTATCAGGTAGAAAAAAGAGAAAAAATTAAGTAAAAAGTGAACGTCAAAAATGATAAACAACAGTACACCTATTAGCCAACAGTGTCTCGGAATTAACTTTATCTGCTTCCTAAATTTCCGGATATTTATTCCTGACTGTCGACTTCCATTAGAAAAAACTAATTGCAACTAAGCTTTTATCAATTAGTTCACAAATCTCTCGTTCCAACCATATCATGTTCGGACCACCCCAAAAAAATTCCGGAAAAATTTGTGATATTTTTGTTGAGAGCGACGGAGAATGTGAACATTTTCGTTGGCTGCTAATGATTCGGAGACATTTTTCCATTCCTTTATTTTTATGGAATTCTGAAAACTTGCACCGTCAAGTTCTGTGGCAGACATCTTATGTAAAGCGAAGTGATACGACGACATTCCTTACTGCTTCCATTTCAACTTTTAGCAGTTTCATTTGCCGCTGTAGTAATGACCTGCAAGTTCTGACCTGTATTATTTCCTCATCGGTATGGGATTACAAGAGAGAGAGAGAGAGAGAGAGAGAGAGAGCGAGCTTGTGGAAAAAAGAAACTTACAAATGAAGTCCAGTTTTAGTTTTCTGAAATAAAATAAAAAAACACTTTTGTGCCGGCTTTGTCTGTCCGTCTGAACTTTTTTCTGTCCGCCCTCAGATCTTAAAAACTACAGAGGCCACAGGTCTGCAAATTGGTATGTTGATCATGCACCTTCCAATCATTAAGTATACCATATTGCAGCCCTCCAGCCTCAGTAGTTTGTATTCTATTTAGGATTAAATTTAGCTATAATCGTGCGTCTGGCAAACGATATAGGGCATACCACCACCGGGCCATGGTTAAAGCTTCATGGGTTCCGGCCCATACAGCATTAGATCTATTTTCGGTGGCCCTTGATTATACGCTGTACATATTACGTTTTTATTTTATTTTTTTCATAACTCCCGGCTACAGTTTATTTGAATTTTGACGTGAAAGGAGATTTTTCTAAAAATCCAACTTCACCTTCTTCCTGTCCATGGCACTAATGTAACATTTGATGATGGCACCTTATGTTGACAATCCTCTCTCTCTCTCTCTCTCTCTCTCTCTCTCTCTCTCTCTCTCTCTCTCGTGTGTGTGTTTTTTTGGGGCGGGGCGGGGTTTGGTTTCGTGGGCTGGCATTCTAGTAAATATCAACAGAAATTCGGTCTCTCTCTCTCTCTCTCTCTCTCTCTCTCTCTCTCTCTCTGTTTTCAGACGTCCATTCCATGAAATTAGCCAAACGAAATCCATTGTTTATCCGCTTCAATCCTTTGGGAGTCCCCAGCAAAGGGAATCATTGAATCCTTGTCGTTCAGTTGCCTTTGCAATTCAAGGTTAAATCTTGTTTTGCCTCTTTCACTGAAAATTGTCAGGAATTGGAGAGGTCCAAAAGGGACCTGCAAGATCGTTTAGTTACAGAGGCGAATCCGATAGCCACCCATTTTAGCAGAGGCAGGGATGGGAGAGAGCGCCTCAGTGGCTTGGTTGGTATGGTCTTTGCGTACCACCTCGGTGGCCGCGAGTTCGATTCTCGGGCATTCCACTGAGGGATCAGAGATGTGTATTTCTGGTAACAGAAATTCACTCTCGACGTGGTTCGGAAGTCACGCAAAGCCGTTGGTCCCGTTGCTGAATAAACACTGGTTCCACGCAGCGTAAAAACACCATACAAACAAAACAAACAAACAAACAGGGGTGGGAGCTTTGGTCGATGTTGTAGTACATATCTTCTTCCTTTGGCCAATGGCGCGAAGAGAACCAACTGACGAACATATTGCCAAAGGGTCTAAAGTCATCTCGGATCGGGGAACGTTTTCTGTCCCGAAATCAATTCACAGCCCGCTCTTGATATGTCAGGAAGTTGTCTATGTGTGACCGCGATGCAGAAAGATAATGATTATACTATATCAGTGACGCATGCTCCATCTCTAACGAGTTCGCGTCTTTGGGAGCCATTAACCCTTCGTAATTGGCGTTATTGGTCGCGATAGGCCGCTTCTTTAATGGTTTTAGAACGATACGGGTCATTATCCTGAACCGCCTTCTTCTAATAGCGTCATTGTATCCGGTCGCCCATTTGTTGCCTCTTACTCTGTTGTTGAAGGTTTTTAACAGAATTGCCAAAGCCTCTCACTTGACGTTCACGAGTTACAACTTTAATCAGTTTGATTGGAAATTCCGTGCCTTTCGCAGCGGACGTCTGTTGATGAACGTAATTTAAGTTTTCTGTACAAGAACACTCTGGAGATGGCTTTTTCTGTCCGTCCGTACTTTTTCTGTCCGCCCTCAGATCTTAAAAACTACTGAGGCTAAACGGCTGCAAATTGTTATGTTGATCATTCACCCTCCAATCATCAGACATACCAAATTGCAGCCCTCTGGCCCCAGTAGTATTTAATTTAAGGATAAAGTTAGCCACGGCCAGCTGATAACTTCATGGGGGTGGCGGAGGGCTTCATTCAGAATCGTACGCTGTACAGAAAACTCGATTGCGCCACATTTTTTTTTTTTACTTGTTCTTATTTTTCTTGCCTTTAACAGTAGTGGTAGTTTTATTATGATCTTTCTCTGTCTTGACACAAATGCTTACTACAACCGTTTTTATGACCACGCACATAAAGTCATTAATTTGCCTTTATCATTTACCATGTCCTTTGATTGAAGGTCACTAGATTGAATCAAAAGCTCAGAATAGTAAAAACGCAAAACTAGAAGATCTCGCCGTGGTTAAGCATATACAGAAAAGACGGGCAATCACCAAGACAATTAGTGAAGACATGGACCATGAGAAATCGTCCTTTGTGCGACCATCAGTGTTGGGCGAGGCAGAAACAGCACAGATTTGACATCTGGCCTGGATGTCAGAAAACGCTGGACACATGAATAGATGGCTCTGTCGAGCATTACCGCTAATAGCGTGCATGCAACCTGTTTTCCCTTTTTTAAACCGAAGACCATTACACTACGATCTTTGTCAGTAAATATAAATGTATTTCTAGTCTCCTTCAAGTAGGACTGTATCCGTCAGCGGCCACATACACGAGTGCAACTGTAGATTCTGCCCAGACACATATACATGTAAATTATTATTATATATATATATATATATATATATATATATATATATATATATATATGTGTGTGTGTGTGTGTGTGTGTGTGTGTGTGTGTGTGTGAATCTGGACCTCAATGTGGGTTGCACATCGGTTAACACATTGACTGGGGTTTAGGAAAGGCTTGAGCGAGGTCGAGATCATAAATAAACTCTACGGCTGAGGGCCGTTACGGATCTAAGGGAAAAGATGTGAGAGAAACTATAAGGATCAAATTTGAAGGGAATGTATTTACAGATGAATTACTCAGCGCCTTAAATGGGCACCTTAAGGATGCAAGGGGACTCTAGGGTCTGAGTTATAACTAATAAGTCAGGTTGATTGAGGTATGGGAATCACGTGGTCGGGTCTGCCGAAACAGGAGAGGGATTTAGAGCGTGAATATGACCCAGAGCGTTAAAAGGGAGAGGGCCACCTCTCCACAGCCAGGAATTGGAACGAGGAGCGAACACAAAGTGAGTGATCAAATGCGGTGAGGCTGTTTAACATTCCGATTTGCAATATCGGTGACTCTTGCATAACAAATTCCCTCAAAGGCAAAGAAGTGACTGAATTACTCCACCGAAGTTACAGTAGTTAATGGGGGGGAGTGATACACAGGCACCAAACATACGTTACCTCCCCTTAGCAATTGATCTTAGCACATGCTAATAAAAGGGAGGCCATTCAAGCAATAAGCAAACAGCAATTTATGTGCAAGGGAACCACAGCGCTTGAAGCAAAACTAACTTGTGAGACCAAGGGCACGTGGCTGTGGGGGATTAAAGGAACATGGACAGCTCGCAGTTGTCACGGAAATGGAACGCAGAAAAAAAGGAATAAGACTGACTGCCACACTGCTCTCATACTGTACCTTCTCACGAAGCTAGTCTCCACTTCTTCTAGGGCGTTGCTGGAACTGGTCAAGGCACTATGGAGGATGTTGGATTCAAGTAATTCTTAGGCCGTGTGGCGTTGAGAAGACAAGAGGGGGCGGCGCGGTGCAAGAGCCTTATACTAAGCGCTTCTACTCGTCATCTGGCCGGGGTACGTCTGAGGTCGCGTTTGTTGTTGTTGTTTAAGATTAAGCTGGCTTTATGCCAGCACGGGCTCTTGCTCAAGAGCAGCCCGTAGAGGTCGCGTTTCTGTTCGCGACCCCTTTTATGACCTTCGTTGTGTCCTAGATTAATAGATTAATCTGCGGGTTTTGTCGTACCCAAGGCCAACAGAAAAATTCTATTGGCCTTGGTCGTACCTGGAACAGAGAGAGCCCGCGGCAGACAGAGGTGCAAGAAAGAAGTGTGAATCAGATGTGGAAGATATATAATATATATTATATATATATATATGAAATATATATGTGTGTATGTATATTTATATATTATATAGATATATGTGTGTGTATATGAGAGGCAAGGGTATAGGGCATGTCTGCATTATTGATAGGCCTCCACAGTTATTGTTAATGTTTTCACTACTAATGTTATTGTTTCTTTAAAGATAGCTAACACTCATGTGAGCAGAGCCCAAATATACAGGTTAATGAGAAACCAAAAGTTGCTTTGTGGATTATCAGGAAAGAGTCTTCTCCTAAATCCAATTTTCCCTTTTGGGCTTTTTATTCTTTCTAAATCCATCCTTACTGCCCTCTCCCATCTTACTACAAAAACAGTAGTTTGGTCTGTCTGTTGTCTGTAAGAACTTGTCACCGGTGTGGAATCTCACGTAAGTGCTTAATAGCTGACGGACCAATTTATTAGCACTAGGGGTTAAAGAAGGGTGAAGGAGAGAAGGTCATTCCCTACTCAGCGACTACCTAACTAACAAGACCCAAGGCCATTTTCAAATCGTAGCTGATTATGGTAAGATACGGGTGGAAATTACATATGGGAAAACTACCGCTCGGTTGGTAGTTTACGGTAAACATTGAATTGTGAATTCTTACGTTCTGACAAGAACGGCAGGTACAACAACATAGGAAATAACAAGGAAAGGAAATAAAAAGTTCGAGCGTTAGCTTGGCAAAAAAAACACTGGTGTTAGATAACTGTTACTTTAGAGTACAGTCGCATCGTCTGGGGCCGTGGCACCCTTCCCGGCCTCTCCACCCGGGTACCGGGCCCCACCAACTAGTTGGATACAGAATGGATTAATTCTAATCTGTCAATCCCTCTTAGACATCCAACTTAATGATATAAAGTTGTCGAGCCATCGATCGTTCTATGACAAACAGTTCTTATAGTTTTGAATATTAGACACTCATTTACGCTGCCCTGGGTATGAAAGAGGATGTATTGGCTTATGTGTATACCCTTGCATCTGTGGAAAAGTACTGAGACTTTTTGGTTAACATTTATATTTACTGCTCTATACTCAGTACGTTTTCCACACCGTGATATTTGGGTCATGCTCAGTTGTTGATTTCATGAGAATTTTTAAGATTTTTACTATTTCTTCCAAAGAATTATTTAGGATTTGCTAGAGTTCGCTATCTATCATAAGAGCAAACGTACATCGCATTTTGCTCCTCGTGGCCTCCAACGTTTTTGATTTTAAGAAAGCAACATTTTAAAAAAATCGCCCACATTTAGAAATAAGGGAGGTTTAAAATCTGTTACCTTTAACCGTTAAATAAACTGGAAAAAGCCCCGATTCTCACAACATTTGTCTTTCCCCCCTGTTTCTACACCAGTAGGGGCTTCTGGTTGTAAAAGCATTGAAGAATTTCACCAAAGAACCGTTTTACTTGGCTGCAAACACTCCCCGGATCGATATTATCCTCCTGTTATTGGGTAACGAATGTTTTCTAGCTGGAGTTAGAATAAGCGTTCTTGATGAATGTTGCAACAGCAAAATTACCCTAGAAATGATATAATGATAAGGTTGAACAAGTCGTCATGATACTGTATATATATCTATATATATATATCTATATATATATATATATATATATATATATATATCTATATATATGCATATACAGTGTCGTCGTATATTAAGTACTAGTCACAGCTCGCTGTCGCTCGCATTTGCTTGTTCCCATATGCGTACCATAGTCATACCATATCCTATCTGTACCATACCCATATCCATACCATTACCTATACCCATGCCCTTATGCATTCCATATCCATACCCATACCATACTATTCACATAACTTGGCTTAGGGGGAATGGGAAAAGGGAAGGGGGAGGGAGGGACACGACACAGAAAGGCAGCCACACAGGGCACAGCCACAGAAAGGCAGCCACACACAGGAACAGCCACAGAAAGGCAGCCACACAAAGGCACAGCACAGAAAGGCAGCCCACACAGGCACAGCCACAAAGGGAGCACACACAGGCACAGCCACAGAAAGGCAGCCACACAAGGCGCAGCCACAGAAAGGCAGCCACACATAGGCGCAGCCACAGAAAGGCAGTCACACACAGGCACAGCCCAAAGAAAGGCAGCCACACACCGCACAGCCACAGACATGCAGCAACACAGGCACAGCCACGGAAGGCAGCCACACACAGCACCGCCACAGAAAGGCAAGCCACACAACAGGCCAACAGCCACAGAAAGCAGCCACACACAGGCACAGCCACGGAAAGGCAGAAAGGCACCACACAACAGGCACAGCCACAGAAAGGCAGCCACACCGGGCAGGGCAACCAGCCAAGGAAAGGCCAGCCACACACAGGCCACAGCCACCGGAAAGGCAGGCCCCACCAGGACAGGCACAGCCACCAGAAAAGGCAGCCACACATAGGCGCAGCCACAGAAAAGGCAGTCCACACATAAGGGCAAGCCAGCCAAGAAAGGCAGTCCACACACAGGCACACACAGAAAGGCAGCCAAACGACAGGCGCAGCCACAGAAGCATCCACACATAGGCCAGCACAGAAAGGCAGTCACACACAGCACAGCCACAGACAGGCAGCCACACACATGCAGCAGCCCACAGAAAGGCATCCACACAGGCGCAGCCCAGAAAGGCAGCACACATAAAGGCGCAGCCACATAAAGGCGCACACACCAGGCAACAGCCACTAAAGGAAAGGCCAGCCACACACAGGCACAGCCACGGAAAGGCAGCCACCTCGCCGCAGCCACAGAAAGTGCAGGCCACCGGCGCAGCCACAGAAAGGCAGCCCACATAGGCCGCGCCACAGAAAGGCAGTCACACACAGGCACAGCCTACAGAAAGGCAGCCACACACAGGCGCACCACAGAAAGGCAGCCACACATAAGCAGCCACAGAAAGGCAGTCACACACAGGAACAGCCACAGAAGGGCAGCCACACACAGGCGCAGACACAGAAAGGCAGCCACACACAGGCGCAGCCACAGAAAGGCAGCCACACATAGGCGCAGCCACAGAAAGGCAGCCACACACAGGAACAGCCACAGAAAGGCAGCCACACACAGGAACAGCCACAGAAAGGCAGCCACACACAGGCACAGCCACAGAAAGGCAGCCACACACAGGAACAGCCACAGAAAGGCAGCCACACACAGGCACAGCCACAGAAAGGCAGCCACACACAGGCGCAGCCACAGAAAGGCAGCCACACATAGGCGCAGCCACAGAAAGGCAGTCACACACAGGCAGCCACAGAAAGGCAGCCACACACAGGCACAGCCACAGAAAGGCAGCCACACACAGGCGCAGCCACAGAAAGGCAGCCACACACAGGCGCAGCCACAGAAAGGCAGCCACACACAGGCGCAGCCACAGAAAGGCAGTCACACACAGGCACAGCCACAGAAAGGCAGCCACGCACAGGCGCAGCCACAGAGGCAGCCACACACAGGCACAGCCACAGAAAGGCAGCCACACACAGGAACAGCCACAGAAAGGCAGCCACACACAGGAACAGCCACAGAAAGGCAGCCATACACAGGAACAGCCACAGAAAGGAGCCACACACAGGTGCAGCCCACAGAAAGGCAGCCACACACAGGTGCAGCCACAGAAAGGCAGCCACACACGGGCGCAGCCACAGAAAGGCAGCCACACACAGGAACAGCCACAGAAAGGCAGCCACACACAGGAACAGCCACAGAAAGGCAGCCACACACAGGAACAGCCACAGAAAGGCAGCCACACACAGGAACAGCCACAGAAAGGCAGCCACACACAGGAACAGCCACAGAAAGGCAGCCACACACAGGAACAGCCACAGAAAGGCAGCCACACACAGGCGCAGCCACACACAGGAACAGCCACAGAAAGGCAGCCACACACAGGAACAGCCACAGAAAGGCAGCCACACACAGGACCAGACACAGAAACGGCAGCCACACAGGAACAGCCACGAGCAGGCACACACAGGCGCAGCCACAGAAAGGCAGCCACACACAGGCGCAGCCACAGAAAGGCAGCCACACACAGGAACAGCCACACACAGGCACAGCCACAGAAAGGCAGCCACACACAGGAACAGCCACAGAAAGGCAGCCACACACAGGAACAGCCACAGAAAGGCAGCCACACACAGGAACAGCCACAGAAAGGCAGCCACACACAGGAACAGCCACAGAAAGCAGCCACACACAGGCACAGCCACAGAAAGGCAGCCACACACAGGAACAGCCACAGAAAGGCAGCCACACACAGGAACAGCCACAGAAAGGCAGCCACACACAGGAACAGCCACAGAAAGGCAGCCACACACAGGAACAGCCACACACAGGAACAGCCACAGAAAGGCAGCCACACACAGGAACAGCCACAGAAAGGCAGCCACACACAGGCACAGCCACAGAAAGGCAGCCACACACGGAACGCCACAGAAAGACAGCCACACACAGGAACAGCCACAGAAAGGCAGCCACACACAGGAACAGCCACAGAAAGGCAGCCACACACAGGAACAGCCACAGAAAGGCAGCCACACACAGGAACAGCCACAGAGACAGCCACACACAGGAACAGCCACAGAAAGGCAGCCACACACAGGAACAGCCACACACAGGAACAGCCACAGAAAGGCAGCCACACACAGGAACAGCCACAGAAAGACAGCCACACACAGGAACAGCCACAGAAAGACAGCCACACACAGGAACAGCCACAGAAAGACAGCCACACACAGGCACAGCCACAGAAAGACAGCCACACACAGGAACAGCCACAGAAAGGCAGCCACACGCAGGAACAGCCACAGAAAGACAGCCACACGCAGGAACAGCCACAGAAAGACAGCACACACAGGAAACGCCACAGAAAGACAGCCACACACAGGCACAGACACAGAAAGACAGCCACACACAGGAACAGCCACAGAAAGACAGCCACACACAGGCGCAGCCACACACAGGCGCTGCCACAGAAAGACAGCCACACAGGCAGCAGTCACAGAAAGGCAGCCACACAGGAACAGCCACACACAGGAACAGCCACAGAAAGGCAGCCACACACAGGAACAGCCACAGAAAGGCAGCCACACACAGGAACAGCCACAGAAAGGCAGCCACACAGGCGCAGCCACACACAGGAACAGCCACAGAAAGACAGCCACACACAGGCACAGCCACAGAAAGGCAGCCACACACAGGCACAGCCACAGAAAGACAGCCACACACAGGAACAGCCACAGAAAGACAGCCACACACAGGCGCAGCCACAGAAGGCAGCCAGCCACACACAGGCACAGCCACAGAAAGGCAGCCACACACACAGGCCAACAGCACAGACAGCCACACCACAGGCACAGCCACTGAAAGGCAGCCACACACGGCACAGCCACAGAAAGACAGCCACACACAGGAACAGCCACAGAAAGGCAGCCACACACAGGAACAGCCACAGAAAGGCAGCCACACACAGGAACAGCCACAGAAAGGCAGCCACACACAGGACAGCCACAGAAAGACAGCCACACACAGGCGCAGCCACAGAAAGGCAGCCACACACAGGCGCTGCCACAGAAAGACAGCCCACACACAGGAACAGCCACAGAAAGACAGCCACACACAGGCACAGCCACAGAAAGGCAGCCACACACAGGAACAGCCACAGAAAGGCAGCCACACACAGGCACAGCCACTGAAAGGCAGCCACACACAGGCACAGCCACTGAAAGGAAGCCACACACAGGCACAGCCACTGAAAGGAAGCCACCACACAGGCACAGCCACAGAAAGGCAGCCACACACAGGCGCAGCCACAGAAAGGCAGCCACACACAGGCACAGCCACAGAAAGGCAGCCACACACAGGAACAGCCACAGAAAGGTAGCCACACACAGGAACAGCCACAGAAAGGCAGCCACACACAGGCACAGCCACAGAAAGACAGCCACACACAGGAACAGCCACAGAAAGGCAGCCACACACAGGAACAGCCACAGAAAGGCAGCCACACACAGGAACAGCCATAGAAAGACAGCCACACACAGGAACAGCCACAGAAAGACAGCCACAGAAAGGCAGCCACACACAGGAACAGCCACAGAAAGGCAGCCACACACAGGAACAGCCACAGAAAGACAGCCACACACAGGCACAGCCACAGAAAGGCAGCCACACACAGGAACAGCCACAGAAAGGCAGCCACACACAGGCACAGCCAACGAAAGACAGCCACACACAGGCAGCCACAGAAAGACAGCCACACACAGGAACAGCCACAGAAAGGCAGCCACAGAAAGGCAGCCACACACAGGCACAGCCACAGAAAGACAGCCACACACAGGAACAGCCACAGAAAGACAGCCACACACAGGAACAGCCACAGAAAGGCAGCCACACACAGGCACAGCCCCAGAAAGGCAGTCACGCACTGGCACAGCCACAGAAAGGCAGTCATGCACAGACACGGGCACAGAGTGAGTTGTGGGAACTATATTATGTGGTACTGTTAGGGATCATCTGGTTCCAGTCATGGTTTCCGCAACACTTGTAAATATTGCATGTCAACTACACTATTTTATCTTCCTGACAATAACTTGAGAATTTTTCTGGAGTTTATTTGAATATCATAGTTTTCTACTCGTACTGGTCTTACTGCGATGCTTAACACTACCTAAACAACAATTAATCAGATGATTCTCTGGAGTGGGAGTGTGCTGCAGGAACCACATATGTGGTACTGTAAGTAGCGATCAGCTAGTTCCAATTATGGTTTCTGCAACACATGTAAACATTGCATGTCAACTACACTAATTTTATCTCCCTGACAATGCTTTGACACTTTTTCTGTATTTGAATATCATAGCTTTCAGTTTGTACTGGTGTTACTGCGTGACTTAACACCACCTAAATGAAGACTCGTCAAAGAATTCTTTGGAACAGAAGTGTGTTGTTGGAACTGTATATACAGTACAGTTACTGTATTCTTATTACTGCCACGTTCTCGAACATTATATAATGTAATTTATAATAATTTATCATTATAAATCAAACGGAAAATACGTCCACAAAAATGAGTTTTGATGCCAATATTTATTTTTAACAAACATGGAGGTTTAATAAAACCAGTTTAAAGTAAATAAGTAGATAAATAAATGTATCTTCTTTGGGCTAATCCATGGAGTCAACATAATTTATGAATAGATGTAGAACTTGCAGTTAATGTGAAGAGTACTGTTTGATGTGTGGGTCCAGACAATAAAAAAATAAATAAATATGTAGTCTGTGGACTAATCCATGGGGCCAGCATTGCTTTAATTAGCAATGTTAATCAGAACCACACCATGTGTCACTTCCTTTCTAAGGTAATGATCGGGTACCATTTAGAGTTTTCTTTGGCAATGCCAGGTTGGTCAGCTAATGCAAAGTAAATTAAACGGGGAATCTTGAACCTCAAGCCTAATCATTTAATATCCACAGTCCTTTAAATTATCGTTCCTTCTCGAACAGTTCCCTTATCTTGAATAGAAACAGAAAAAAGTGAAATGTGGCTGAGGACAAAAGACTAGAGACAGCAGTGATCTACAGCTTTTCAGAACTGGAGAAGAATGGAGTAACTTTCAGGATAAAAGACAAGTTACTGGACTCTGTGAAAAGAAGGAAAATGCAAGGGAAGGAATGACGAAGATTCTCTTTGAAGAAAGAGAAAAGAGGAGGCAGACATGAAGCGTAAATTCAGACATTGAGAGTATTTATGAAGGTCATGAATTGCTTCAGTCACCAACTCCCTTCAGCACTTAAAAATAGTCTCCTAGTTTTTAGTTTTCTGTGAGAGAAAACTATTGAGATGGCTTTGTCTGTCCGTCTGCACTTTTTCTGTGCACACTTTTTCTTTTCGCCCTCAGATTAAAAAAAAAAAAAAAAAACTACTGACGCTAGAGACCTGCAAACTGGTATGTTGATCATCCACACTCCAAACATCAAGCATACCAAATTGCAGCCAAGTAGCCTCGGTAGTTTTTATTTTATTTAAGGTTAAAGTTAACCATGATCGTGCGACTGGCACCGTTATAGGGGCCAACAACACATACTACCACCAAGCCGTGGCTGAAAGTTTCATGGGCCACGGCTGACAGTTTCATGGGCCATGGCTGAGAGTATCATACAGCATTATACACTGTACAGAACTTCGGCGCAGTTTTTACTTGTTTATACGGAGATATCACTGGAAATTATGTCGTGAATCAATATGTACTTATTTGCTATTAACCAAACTAAATCCAGCTACCTTCATTAAACCTCACCTTCTTCAAACGTAGTCGTCAAAACTTAGCTAAATACGATGCTAGTTTAGACAGCAATCAGTTAAAACAGGCTGCATATGTAGTATACATGGGTGAGGGTACTGTGAATAGTTACACCTAATTTCTGCTTTCAAGTTTAGATAAAACTTTACTTTATTTCCATTCTGCCTATACGTATATGACTGGTCTGTTTCACAAAATATAGTCGTCATTCTTTTCTGGTGATGTTTTTATCCCGTTTTTTTTCGTTTTTTTTAACATGGGTGTCAGTTGTGATAGCGGTTCCTCCGTAGGAGGGTAGTGCCGTCAGTGCACCTCGCGTGGTGCACTGCAAGCACTACCTAAGGTTCTTTCCAGCGTGCCTTCGGCCCCTGGCTGCAACCCCTTTTGTTCATTTTACTGTACCGCCTTTCATATTCTCTTTCCACCCTCTCCTAGCAATTGAGTCATCGTGCAACTGCAAGGTTTTCCTCCTGTTACACCTTTCAAGCCTCTCTATCAATTTCCGTTTCAGCGCTGGATGACCTCATAGGTCCCAGTGCTTGGCCCTTGGGATAAATTCTATATTCAATTCAATTCAATGCTTAGTGTTAATGTTGTTCTGTGAGGGTATATTTTAAGAATTTAACGCATCAATAAACGTTGTAGATTCGTCATAGATAACTTTAGAAGTAATGGCATTAATTGTATGCACAAATTCGGTGGAGCCTGTAACCGGTGAATGTCTCCTTTGGCAAAACTAGTATTAAACTGAGCGCATGAATGCCATTGCGTTTGTATAATGTTCACTAATGGCGTAAATGAAAGAACCCTGTGGTAGAGTGCAAGAATACTACCACCGTAGGTCCTGCGTGTCATAAAGGGCGACGAAAAGGACAGCTGCTGCCTTGCAATCTTACTTTTTAGTAAAAGGCTATGCCCACTGCCAATAACTGGAAACTGCTGCCTTGCAGGTGGACTTTTTAATCAAAGGCTAGACCCACTCCTAATAACTGTGGAAACTGCTGCCTTGCAGTCTTGCTTTTTAGTAAAAGGCTAGGCCCACTGACAAGAACTGTGGAAACTACCGCCTTGCAGTCTTACTTTTTAGTAAAAGGCTAGGCCCACTGACAATAACTGTGTTAAACTACCGCCTTGCAGTCTTACTTTTTAGTAAATGCTAGGCTCACCGCCAATAACTGTGGAAACTGCTGCCTTGCAGGTGGACGTTTTAGTCAAAGGCGATCCCACCGCCAATAACTGTGGTTGATGACAGCAAGGGCATGCAGTCATAAAAACCCCTTTGCCAAAAATAAACCATGCCTGATGTGAGGAAGGCATTGAAGAAGGCGCATCAGGCAACCGACCCCTTAATGTAGGGATAACGGTGGGAAAGAAGAAGGTGGCGAAAATGAAAGGAAGCTTGTCACATTTTCGTGAAAATCTTAATTATTATCTGTATTCCAGAAATACCGTCAAGAACAGGGAAACAAACATCGCCTGCCTTACACTTATGTAGTGAACATTTAAGACCAACTTCAACAAACGGGAGGTCAGGTCAAAAGTGCGAGTCTATTACCAAAAGAAAGTTCAAATATCAAGGGACACCTAAACATGTTCTGCTTGAATTTATGTTTCCTTAGGGACCTTGTAATGGCAAGGTTAGGTACCACAACTGTTTTTTTCAATATGGTTGTAAGTTTAGTCCTATGGGAACCACCACGTTTTTTATAGGGTGAACGAGGCGTGGACCAAATTGACAATAAAAGTAATATTTCATGATAAAGTTAGATTAAAAGTAATTATACTCGCATTTGTGTAATGGAACGTACACCTATAAAGAGCGAAAAGAGAGGATATGGACATCTTGTACGTGCGTAAAGTATACAGAGAGAGAGAGAGTCAGACTGACAGAAAGAGAGAGAGAGAGAGACTGAGCATATGTCAGGGAATATGAGTTGAGGATATTTTGTGATTTATGTGAATGTCTATTTAGAATAACCATAGAATTCCGAAAATGGAAATTCTTGTATTTATCACTTTAAGTTAATATAGGAAAAAAATTATGTAAAATAATAGATTTCCCATTGTCATTTTGTAGAAGTTGAGTGTTAATGCGCACATAATCAAAGAGGTAAAGCGTAAAAGGAAAACACCAGTATCCTTTCCTTCATACTGTTCAGAAGCGACTTATTACAAAAATAGCTGTTCTTGGACAGTATTCAGTGAATTAACTTATTAGAAAATTGCTTTTCTTGGGCAATATTCAGTGAATAAAATTATTATTACTTTCCTTGGGCAATATTCAGTGAATACAATTATTATAAAAAAAAAAAAAAAAAAAATTGCTTTTCTCGGGCAGTATTCAGTGAATAAAATATAAAACTGCTTTTCTTGGGTAATATTCAGTGAATAGAAGTATTACAAAATGCTTTTCTTGGGCAGTAATCAGTGAATGGAATTGTTATAAAATTGTTTGACTTGGGCAATATTCAGTGAATGAAATTATAAAAAAAAAAAATTGCTTTTGGGCAATATTCAGTGAGTAAAATTATTACAAAATTACTTTTCTTGGGCAATAATCAGTGTATAAACTTATTACAAAAATTCCTTTTCTCGGACAATATTCAGTGAATATAATGGAAATGTTTGTATATTTAAAATCGACCATTGGAATGCATCCTACAAAATTTAAGTCTGAGTTTGCGTTAATGACCTCTTCGTGGAGACGACTCCAGCTGGGCGGGAGAATGTCTTCATTCCTTTCATTTGAGTCTTATAGTGGTGTTCTGCTAAAATCTTGCACTGAAATCTTAGACCATTGCGACCGGAGGACTATCTCATCTTGAGGATTTCATGGTGGCATTGCTTTATCCAACTGTCTTGGGGGTATTATAGAAATGGTTAACGTTACTCTAAATAAGCTCAGGAGGTTCATATGTGTGTTCTACCACAGCAGGATTATCAAAGCGACATATTCACCAGGAGTATTTAGTTCAGCGCACTCCGTAATATTGCGGGAGCTTATGCAAGGTAAATGGACCTGAGTTGTGTTATGTCACTTTGAGATATTGCGTTGCAAGGCACCCCTCTCCCCTCCCCCCTCCAAATGAATAAATAAAATCGGGCTGGAATCATTAAGTGTTCTCTAATTATTGTTGTTACCATTTTTCCACATCGCACGCAGGTGTTTTTTACACCCCTGTTCTTTTCTGTTTAATTAATATAATTGACTTCATGCCATTCTTCTGTTATGCCATTGTATTCCGAAGTAAAATTATCTTTTCATTTAATGCCAAACCCGTCTTGTTCAAACATTGCAAAAAATAAGGAGACGTTTTGTATTTTTTCTGTCGTCAGGAAACAAGAATATTATACTCATCATTCTTTTCCTCCTTCAATTATGGTTTTCTATCTCTTTATTCATTTCCTGTACATCAGTTTTAATCTTGATTGTTTATTTTCCTCATTCTTTTCCTGCAAGTCTTTTGTTTGGACTGTTTGAACTTGTGGACATCAATTTTTTCTGTCTATCCATCAGAAATTTTAGTGTTTGCTCTCAGAACTACAGTTTTGTTTGTGTATCAGATCGACACATTTTTAGTTTTCTGTAAAAGATGGATATTGTGCCTCCTTTTTCTGTCCATCCGCAGTTTTTTTCTGTCCGCCCTTAAATCACAACAACTACTGAGGCTAGAGGGCTACAAATTGGTATGTTGATCATCCTCCCTCCAATCATCAGACATACCAAATTGCAGCCCTCTAGCCTCAGTGGTTTTTATCTTATTTAAGGTTATGATTAGCCATTATCGCGCTTCTGGCAACGACATAGAACAGGCCACCACCGGGCTGTAGTTAAAGTTTCATGGGCCGCGGTTCATACAACGTTTTACCGAGATCCGAAAGGTAGATGTATTTTCTGTGGCCTTTATTGTACGCTGTAGCGGCTGTACAGAAAACTCGATTGCGCCGAAGACACTTCCGCGCTTTTTTTTTTTTTTTTTTCCCGGTTTCATTTGGTATCTGTCATGGTCGTCATAGTCGACGTTTTTAAAAATACTGAAATGATTCTACTTTCCATTTCATGTCCTGTTCCAACTAGTTATTTTTTTATTTATATATTTATCATCATTATTAGCCTTCGTTAATTCACCGAGAAACGCCAAATTGCTTTTGGACGTAACGTTTAAGTCAGATACTTAACGGCTGCAAACACAGTGGACCCCCTCCACCGGAAACTTGAACAGAGCACATAAAAGTGGAGGCCATTTCAAAGACCTAAAGCCCAGTATATAACTTATACTAACGACTTGGCAGCCTCAGAGTTATGATTAGAGATTCATACATAAGCATCTTGCATAACAACGTCCGTAGTGTTTTACATATCAATAAACAAGAGTTACTGGTTACGGAAGCAGTGCAACAACCGCTACACTATTTTATTTTATCTTTTATTAGAAAGAGACATTAATACAGACTTACGGCTATTTCATAGTATTTAACGTAATTTTACCATGATAATTTTTCTTCTTACCAGGACCTCTTACTTTTATAAATAGAACTTTGCATATTTAAGTTGTAAGTTATCAGGGAAAGTAACAACGTTTTCATCTATATATATATATATATATATAGATATATATATATATATAAAATATATATATAGATATGTGTGTGTGTGGTGTGTGTGTGTGCGTGTATATATATATATATATATATATATATATATATATATATATATATATATATATATATTATATATAGTGTGTGTGTGTGTATGTGTGTGTTACTGAACACTAGGCTTTTAATAATTTTTTTCAACATTCCGTCTAGTAAATGTGTGCCTTTCCTTCCTCTGCGACCACTTATTATTAAGAATAACTAAGACTTAGGGAACAAGATATTTACCAATCCTTGTGCCTTTTCTTACAGACCATAATCATTATTTTTCTCTCAAGATAAGAACTACATTCATTAATTAAACATGTGCTCATTTTACCGTTCTTCCCTCTGTTCCCTGTCTCTCTTTGCAAAGTTTTAGCCTTCCTGTTGTTTTCCCCCTTTTCTTCTGAGGAAGTTTTCCATTTTTGACGTTTCATATTTTCCTCAATTTCTTTTGTTCGTTTCCAGAAGTTTCCATCTTTTGTAACATCCCTCTTCCTTCCTCTGCCGTGTCTTTTCACAATGCTTTGCCGCTTTGATTAATCCACTCTATAAATTCATTCTACTTTCTCTCTCTCTCTCTCTCTTCTCTCTCTCTCTCTCTCTCTCTCTCTCTCTCTAGATCATTTGTAGGCAACAAACTGAAAATCCAAAGGGAATGTAAGCTTAATCCTTACCATGAGATGACGTGAAATCAGTCTTGATGACTTCGCGCAGAGGTACATCATTATGACTATAATGAATTCGCCGGCAGTTGTCTCATCACTAGAAGGCACTTGGTACTTCGCAAAGCAACTATCACAAGTAATCCTAAATAATGCAGCGGTAGGGAAATCCCCTTCGTGAACAATTTTACTTTATCAATTCGATGGCTTGAAATCTGTAGTCAAGTTGTATAGCCACGAAATTAATCAGAAACATCGTCATGACTTGATTTAAAGCAACTATCACAAGTAATCCTAAATAATGCAGCGGTAGGGAAATCCCCTTCGTGAACAATTTTACTTTATCAATTCGATGGCTTGAAATCTGTAGTCAAGTTGTATAGCCACGAAATTAATCAGAAACATCGTCATGACTTGATTTAAAGATTGACGTAAATTATGAGTCAGTTATAATGGTCGTTGCTTCACCGGTTATCGACTGAAAGACGAGTCATTGAGTTATTCTCCTGCATAGACGATACTGAAGTGTTTAGAAGAGTGGAATCTTTCCTAGATCGTAATCCCCACCCTCCCCCGCCCCGGGTTTTAGCCCGGTATGCATCCACCTTTGCAGTGTGTTTAGTACAAAGCCGTTGGGATTACCGTAAAATCAATAAGAAAAGACTGCAAATTTCATAAAGCTAATGACCCCCAAGAAATATTAATCATCGAAAACGACCCCTGAACTTTGTTGGGTTCACTATCTAGAAAAGGTCTGAGGAGCGATTATCGTTTTTATGTTTCTTCTATCCAACACTGCAATGCAATACATGGTTTTTTTTCTTCTTCTTTTTTACAACCAAATATCATAGACGTTCATCTTTACTGGCTGAAGTTCATAATACTGCTCACCCGCCCCTCTCCGGTGACAATGTAATTTAATTGGTCAATTTGTATTAAGAAAAGAGTTTCGGACACATCGGGCCAGATATTTATGCGCCCCCCCCCCCCCAAAAAAAAAATAGTAATAAAGCAGGCTATATAACGGACCATTTTGCAATTATAACGTGCTGATTCTTAACATTTGCAGTTTCCCTTACTGAGATTTACGGATATATTGCAATACTTTTAACCATGTTTTCACTATTCAGATTAACAGCGTAACATTTTCTTAACCAAGCATATAACGGGTAGATTTTAATATAGAATTCGTGAGAACCCAAGTCGTGATTTCTGTAATTTAAGGAATAAAAAAAAGTAACATGTGTAGGATATTTAACACATAAATAGAACTAATAATTGAATGACCAGTTTAGCAAGACCAAAGCACGGTCTTAGCGTTCTTATTCCAAATGGGTTCACTAAGATAAAGAACACGGTCCTGGTATATAACTAAATGTCTTGTTAGTAAATACTTCAGCGTCTTGTTTCAGAACTAGATGTCATTGCCTCGGAATTTACGTAGATAGTAAAAGTGACTCAAATCGATACTCGGATAACACGGTTCAGTGAATGATTTTTCTTTTTTCATGCTGTTGCTAAGTTGCAAAATTCTCTTCGTGCTTATGTTCTCTCTTACCCGAAGCCATTCTTCATTTGAGAATCAAATCACTCGTTTCCATCGTGGCTTAGCCTCTCTGCCATTTCTTCCTTTTATTGATTGTTTTTCTTTTTTTTATCGGGGCTGGAGGATGGTATTAGGTTGCTCATACCATTCGGCCATTTTCCTTTAAAAAATAATTATAATAAATGTCTTTGCTCCTAAAAGAAAATCATTTTTTTCGCCGAAGTTTTTTTATCTCTCCGTTTGTGTCTTGATTGTGAAGCAGTATTGCTCAAAATTTGTCTGCAGAATTTTACAGAAAATTTTATTAGACATATATAGCACCTTATGACTGGTAACAAGTGATTAAATTCCACAATAAGATTTTGTTTTACAATACTGTCAAAGAATGAAGAAAGTTCCATGGGCGAGATACAGTAGTACCTCGTATTTCGAACTTAATCCGTTCCAGAAGGCTGTTCGAAGTACGATTTGTACGAAATATGAAACAAATATCCCCATAAGAAATAAAGGGAATCAGGATAATTCGTTCCAGCCAGCCCAAAAAGTCACCCTTTTCACATTTTTTCTATTACTAATGTGTTCAAAAGTTAAATCAAGAGTGTCAAGTAATGAAACAGTACGTTATATGAAGTAAAATTTTCTAAAGTTTATTTCTTCTGTGTACGATCTACGAACTGTTTGGTAAAAATGGCGCCAGCCGGCTGGGGGATGGAGGGAGGAGAGACGGGAACCCTTTTGAGCAAACCGAATTGATTGCAGTATGCAAAGGTTGCTGACAAAATACATTTTATTCACATTAGGTACAAAGATAATTAAAGGAATCGATAGTGTGTGTGTGTGTCCGATTGTGTCAGAGAGAGAGAGAGAGAGAGAGTAATCAGCGTGTTTACACTTGGTTCCTAAGTGCACGAAATAGATTAATAATGCCACAATACATCAACTTACTGTTGGCAAACGGCAGACTTTTAAAACAAACATGAGGATTTTGCAAACAAATAAGTAATAAGTCAAGAATGCAAGAAAAGGAAAGAGAAATAAAATAACTTTTCACAAGGAAGCCGTTTAAACAAACAATCGAAGGCATGAGGCAGAAGCTGAAAGCGGCGCCAGTTTGTTTATTACAGAGGTGAGTTACTTTTACAGTAGTAAAAATATCGTAAAAAGCAATTATCACTAGATTGGTATTTTACCGTAGCAAAAATAAAAGTGATTTGGGCAGATCGAGTGTAAGTGAAAGAAATGGGGGAATAATCATCCCAGATCAGCTAATAAGTCAATGGGAAGCAGAGCCGTTCTCTCTCTCTCTCTCTCTCTCTCTCTCTCTCTCTCTCTCTCTCTCTCTCTCTCTCTCAGCGCACCGAACACTGACTCGAGCAAGCGTTTTTTTTTACCATGTTGCATTTGTTTTCATGTTTTATCATTATGTTAAATTTATTGTGAAATATCATTTTTTATGTGAATTGGTACTGCTTTTACGTACATATTATAGTAAAGATTTTACTGTCTCTTCTCTCCTCAACAATACCACGACTCACGATAACTTAAAATCATTCATTCATTATTCCTAAAAAAATATAAACACCACCTCACTCTACATCAAGTTAGCTGTGTATCACCGCAATGACGAATGATTTTGTTAATCCTTTGTGCTAAGTTTTATTGTGAAAAGCTTTGTTTTTTCATTTACTATTTTGTTAATAATTCTTCAACTCAAGGTCCAAAGAGTATTGGAGTTCTTGTCAGCCTGACGTCAACTCAACCTCGCCTTAAACTACCACGAGGAAGGTCCTTTATTAATCCAATGGACAACAGCAAATACTATACGTGTTTGCGGATGCTCTACATCTAGTTAAGCTTTTTAGAAATAATTCTCTTGACCATGGATTCATATTGCCGGATGGTACAGTTGCCTCAAAGTGTTCCTTTACCCCGTCCCCTTCTGTTTCATGATAATGGTATGGTAACACAGCAATGAAGCCTGTTTGTCTTGTAACGACGGATGTGAATGGTCGATCTATTGGATGCCAATGTTCATATTTTCTAATCACTACACTACTTTAGACAATATGTTAATGATATACGAATAATAGTTCACATTACCAGTGAACTGAGTCGATGTTAAACAAATAGAAAAATAGTAAAGTAACAGAGCAATAAGAAGAGCAATGGTAAAAATCATATTCAGTCCTTATTAACCAGAATCGTCAACCTTTGTTCCATTCAGGTGTAGCTGTGCAGGCGCTTGATGGGATCCTACTTTTGTTCATGGTAGATCATTATTAGGTGTCAATTTCAGAACGTTATTTGAATGGAAATACGCTTCTTTGGATTTACACAATCCATCTATTTATAAAGTAATGAATTTATAAACCGCAAATACCAAGACCTATAAATATAATTTCATGAAGGCAATTATAATAGCCATTGACAGGTACGATAAGGAAGGCTTTGGGGGAAAATTATAGACCACCAGATGTATAAAAGAACTAATGTATCCAGTGTGTCACTCATACTTGTTTTTTATTCGGGCCACTTCTCACCAGAGTAGCCTAGATGGAAATTTCTCTGGCCGGTATTTAACTTGAGTCATCCGAGTAACAACACGCCTTAACCACCCTGATGGCATTATATACCAACCCAAGAGTGGATAAAAAGGAATAGTTTGCAGTCGATATGAGTTTTCATTTCAGCCTTTCGTCTCGTAGGATTCGTGACTGGATTTCTTGTCGCTCCAGTCTCGAATTTGTCGACTATTTATGATCCCGTGGATTTGTCATTTCAATGAATTCAAAATACATTTTGCAATTTTTACATCCTTGTCCATTAATTTTTTTTATTTTTAATAAAATTTTAATTGAAACTGAATTTGATTAGTTTTTTGTTTGTGAAAATGAGCACCAAACTAATCTTGAATGGGACACGTAGTTCATTTGGCTACATCCATTATAATTGTTATTCATTCTTTTTCATGTTTAACAAGCATTGTTCCTGATTCCAGTAATTGCAGCTTTGTATTATCCTGACCCTTCCCTGATTAGAGCATCAGTGTCGATTTTTGCTTTCCTTATCGTTAGGATCAAATTAAATGAGAGTCCGTTTAACCAACGACTCCCCCACCCCCCATTACTGATTCTCCAGCCACCCCACCCCTCACCCCCGTCCCTTACCTATCCTCCAGTCCCACCCTCCCATCCATCCCGCGGTAGCCCTGCAACCTCCAGGTCACTCACGAGATGTGGTGTGGAAAAATCAGTAATCCTAATATTTCAACAGTCACATGACCATTCTTTCCCCTCTTTTACAAAGTTCTGGAACTGCAGTCTAATAAGTTCTGTTTGCCTTTGCTTAAAGGTCAACCCTTGATATTCTAAACTCTTGTTTCTTGTTCTTGATTTTTTGGGGAAGGGGTTTTGGTTTGGTCATAGCACCTAACTCATTCATTCTCCTCATGATTAGAAAGCAACAGTACTTAGGTCTAACAGAATTTAGTGATGCCCGTGACGTGATAGCCAAAAGGCTTCTACAAATGATTAACCTATTATTTAATTTTCTGAGTAAATTTGATTTGACTGGCATTTCACCAAGCTTAATTTTCCTTTCGAAGCAATGAAATCGGTTACAACCTATTATATATGTTTATAAGATGCAGATAAAGCTTTCTGACAGCTCAGGATGTAATTATGAGATGAAAGTGTTTTTGAAAGTAAAGCAACAGGATGCACAAACTTTTTGTTTCTTCTTTTGGTGCTTTTCCTGTCAATCATGAACATCTTAAGCAGGTCAACGCCAACCACACTTACATATAAGAAGTGAAAGACGTTTTACATACACACACTGCACTGAAGGCAGTGTAGAGACCACGAGGCTGGATTCTTCTGACCATAGCCTTGGCCTATGTCTGACATCGGAATACCATGACTGACACTGACATAGTCTCTTTGTCTTCAGCCCTCCAAAATTTAGGCTGAGGCCACAATTTATATAATGTATGTCATTGGTTTCAATACTAAAAGGACAGATTCTTCTGACCTTGGCCTAGGCCTACATCTTTAGCAGGACATTCATCGAATGACTCATTAACTTAGTCTAGGGTTCTATGTCCTTGATGATTTAATCTGAAGCCGCAATATATTTGATGTGTTTTAATAGAGACTAAACACTGTTCTGCCTTGAAGTCTCCAGGTATATAGATAACTACTTACTGGAGAGAAGCATTGAAATCTCCAGGAATATAGATAACTACTCACGGGAGAGAAGCATTGAGGTCTCCATTAATGTAGATAACTACTTACAGAGGAGTAGCATTGAAGTTCCCAGGAATATGGATAACAACTTACTGGAGGCAGCATTGAAGTCTCCATTGATGTAGATAACTACTTACCAGAGGCAGCATTGGTGTCTCCACTATTATGGATAACTCTTGACTGGAGGCAGCATTGGAATCTCCAGGGATGTAGATAACTACTGACTGGAGGGAAGCATTGAAGTCTCCTGGAATATAGATCACTACTTACTGGAGGTAGCATTGAAGTCTCCAGGAACACAGATAATTACTTACTGGAGGCAGCATTGAAGTCTCCAAGGATATGGATAGCTAATTACTGGAGGCAGCATTGAAGTCTCCAGGAACAAAGATAACTACTTATTGGAGACAGCATTGGAGTCTCCCGGAATATGGATAACTACTTACTGGAGGCAGCATTGGAGTCTCCAGGAAAATGGATAACTACTTACTGGAGAGTATTGAAGTCTCCTGGAATATGGATAACTACTTAGTGGAGACAGCATTGAAGTCTCCAGGAACACAGATAACTACTTACTGGAAGCAGCATTGGAGTCTCCAGGGATGTAGATGACTACTTACTGGAGTGAGCATTGAAGTCTCCAGGGATATGGATAACTACTTAGTGGAGGCATCATTGGAGTCTCCAGGAACACAGATAACTACTTAATGGAGGCAGCATTGAAGTCTCCATGATTATAGATAACTACTTACTGGAGAGCAGCATTGAAGTCTCCATGAATGTAAATAACTACTCACTATAAAGAAGCATTGAAGTCTCCAGGAATCTGGATAACTACTTACTGGAGAGAAGGATTGGAGTCTCCCGGAATATGGATAACTACTTACCGGAGGCCGCATTGAAGTCTCCAGGAACACAGATAACTAATTACTGGAGGCAGCATTGAAGTCTCCAGGAACACAGATAACTACTTACTGGAAACAGCATTGGAGTCTCCCAGAATATGGATAACTACTTACTGGAGGCAGCATTGGAGTCTTTAGGAAAATAGATCACTACTTACTGGAGGCAGCATTAAAGTCTCCAGGAACACAGATAACTACTTACTGGAGGCAGCATTGAAGTCTCCTGGACACAGATAACTACTTGCTGGAGGTATAATGAAAGTTAAACTTGCCGCGCAACTGCTGTCCAAAAGTACTTATAAATCTTTTGATCACTTCGACAACCAAGGATATTTAAAGAGAAGGGCTGAAAAATTACAAGCTATTTCATTCGGCTTGTTGATAGATAGTTTGATCCGTTTTATTCTCGACTGCT
Source organism: Macrobrachium nipponense (assembly GCF_015104395.2). Classification (NCBI taxonomy): domain Eukaryota; kingdom Metazoa; phylum Arthropoda; class Malacostraca; order Decapoda; family Palaemonidae; genus Macrobrachium; species Macrobrachium nipponense. The sequence continues at coordinate 69,039,305 of NC_087208.1, read as the reverse complement.
AACAGATAGAAAATCATCAAGAAATGCTTACGTGACTAAACCTGTAATTGCAAGACAAAATCTTTCAAGACATAAATAGAACCGCTAGAGAAATGAAAGTGAAGAAAAGTATAATGCTCTATCCTTTGTCTAACTTGCTGAAAATGGCAAAATAAAAACTTGGCATGACGCATACTCTAAATTACAGACTAACTCAGGCTGGGTCGGGGCACTTTTATGTTTGCAAAAGTCAAATGGGAGCGTACGGTCAGCACCCATCACCAGTTGCATTTAAACATCGTCTCAGAACCCACTTTTTAGGAAAAGACACAACACTTGTAAGCTCAAAGAGCAACGTTTAAAACTGTAACAGTGAAAATGTAACATCCACCTCATTCTCCCACGTCCCTGACAAGCAAGACGCATCATTCGAAAACGAAGGAAATTCCCTTAAGAAAGAACCCAGTATATCAGCAATTTTATTTTGCTTACCAGTATTTAATAAGGATGATCAAAGTGATGACTTCAAAGACCAGGAATTGGAAGAACAAACATGGGAAGATGCCCTATGTTGGCGGGTTCATTGCTCGCAAGTTTCCACAACTGGAACATTTAAGAGCAAAAGTAACAAAGGAAGATGACACAAAGATTGGTGCCATAAGCTTTAGTGAAGGGAAACTAATGAAACCTAGTGTTTCTTGATCATTTGAAATGTATGGATAAGATGTTTGATTCTCACCATGGGAGGAAAATGTTTTAACAGCCTTAAAAGGAGCGATAATTAAATTAGCGGATATAATTAGCAGTCACATCCAAATAACTTTAGAAGTCGAAATATTTTGTTCCATGCCATACAGTTTTTAGAATTCGAAATTTGAACAGACACATTAGTAGTTCCAGGAAAGCGGTGCATAGATTAAAAAAGTTAGCGACATAGCTATATATGTGCAAAATGTGATTTTATGGAGATCTGTTAAATGTGTAATTTAGACATATATTTATATTATTGTTTGGAATGTTCTTTAGAACTCGCTCATGATTATTTAATATATTAAAATAGTTTTTATTCTGACTATTATTTTTCTTCGGAAACAGATAATAGTATTTAATAACGAATAAAAAGAAGAAAGCAAAGGTAGGTTTTCTATAATTTCAATGTTATTTGGCGAAAATGTTCTAATGATCTCTCTTATGATTATTCTTCTTAACATAGTAGAATGAAGAACCTACATCTGACTATTAATTTAATTATCGAATAGCTTAGAGTATTTAGAAAAATAAAAAAAAGAGAAAGTAAAGGCAGGATTGCTATAGGTTAAGGGGCCTGACTGCGGTTATTGCTGAACATGACAATACCTTATATTCTCTAGACCTTGATTCAACTAGACCGTCTCACTCGGCACACCGAGCACTGGCTCAATTAAGACCTTTTTTTTTCCTTTTTTCTGTATTGCATTTGATTGCTTTCATATTTTATCATACGCTCAATTTATTGTGAAATAACATTTTATTTTTTATGAGAATTGGTACTACTTTTACGTACATATTATAGTAAAGATTTTACTGCCTCTTCTTCTCTCCTCAACAATACCACAACGCACGATAACTTATAATCATTCATTCATTATTCCTAAGAAAATGTAAACGCTACCTCCCTCTATCTCAAGTTAGCTTTGTTCTTTCATTTACTATTTTGTTAATATTGTTCAACTAGACCGTCTCACTCGGCGCACTGGACACTGGCTCAATTGAGATTTTTTTTATTGCATTTGATTGTTTTCATAATTTATCATTACGTTAAATTAATTGATGAATTCTCTTTTTATGTGAATTGTTATTGCTTTTACATACATACAGTAATATTTTAACTCTCTCATCCCCTTCTCTCCTCAACAAATCAACGCTCCCTCGTTCAGTCTCAAGTCAGCTGGGCGTGACGTCACGCCGGTTACGTACGATTTTATACATCTTTTATGCTAAATGTCATATTGAAAGCTAAATTTTATATTAAATTATTTATACTTTAATGTATTTTGTCGAATATTGTTATCATTAAATTATGTATTGTAAATGAAAAAATAATTTAATACAGTTTAACTTGTAAGACCCAGTAGGCCGTCGAATACAAGTATAAACTAGATAATCAGTCAGTTCGAAGTACGAGCGTTTGTTCGACAAACAATACAAAATTTTCTCGAAAATTTTGTTCGAAAAACGGAAAGTTCGACACATGAAACGTTCGACAAACGAGGTACACTGTATTTTAAAGTAAGTAATTTGTAAGCGTTCTCCGTAAATTTTGGGGACATTTTCATTTATTAGGAAATGTCGTTTTCTTTACTCTATGTAAGCCGTGACTATAACAATTTGGAACACAAGGCCGGCAAATGGGAGGCTGCCATATATAAACAGTAGGTACCTTAAGCAAAAAAAAAAAAAAAAAAAAAAAAAAGAGAGAGAGAGAGATAGTGAAAATGATAACCATGGACGTACAAGAAAAGAATGCAAATGTTGGAAACTTCCAATAAAATATGTCCAAAGGTTAATTCCGAACAGAAAGACCGATTAAGAACGTGACAAAAACAGAAATGAAAATCCAAGGCAACAGAATAATTAAGGAAAAACAAATATACGAGTCCCTTTGTGTCAGCAATATTTTTTCAAAGAAAACTAGTGGTACACTAATAGTAAATACTATAAACATACGTTTGGAAAGAAGTATCCACTACAAATTTTACGTCATTATAAGATGACCAAATTAATTTTTTTGTTTGCCGGAACAAGTAAATGAAGTACAGCAGACCAGAACCGAAGTGAAAAATTTTGAAAAATTTTATTCGGTAAAGGAGATGTAGAAAAGAAATAAAAATATGCCACATGAGGAACAGAAATTCAATGAAAGCATAAATTAAACCCTCTAAATATTCCGGTCTGCGACTGACCGGAACCAGACCGCGGCAGTAGTCTTGTTTTACCGAAATTAATTACATCAAACATTTTGGTAAAATAGTACACTACTAGCCCGGCCTGGCCCCCATTCATCGGCCTGAATATTTACCACTTTTTGTTAATGGTCTTGTTCATGCTTATCTATATCTTTTTGTTTATTTATATTGCGTTTGCCGCCTTTTGCTTATATTTCAACGTTCATCCTCAAGGGGATGGTACTAAATGTTGCACGTAAACCAGCAATTACCAAAACCAAAAACGCGCGGTAGTAGTAGTATTAAGTTTTACAAAAATAATTTAAACCACGATGTTGTGTTGAGAGAGGGAGGGACAGACAGAAATATCCTAGTATATTTTTATGGTTACCCAAATATCATACTATTCAATTTTCTATAACTTTTCATTATAGAAAACGAAAATTTTCAAAGGGAAGGCTTATAATTTGCTCTGTTGCGCTTGATAATCAGTCAGTTACGCATTTCTTTTTGCAGTTCAGAATGGTCAAGATGGCAGTTGCCTGTAAAGATGTGGTACAGCACATGCATATCAATCTCATTTCATAATTTACAACACTTCACTGCGTTTAGCTTGTCTAGAAGCATCTCTTTTAAGCAACATAAACAAAATATCCTTATGAATAATCCCGATCTTTTAAATAAAAATCTGTTAAGTTTAATGTCTTAGGAAATCCTTAGACAGATAAACATCAAGCCATAGCCCCAGTCTTGTGAACTACTGCTTCGTCTATTTGATGAGTATGGCAATAGTGTAAGGTAGCCTAAACTTTTATTTCATCACATTCCAACAAAACTTTCACTTTGCTTTTACGGCCAGTTATGAATTTACGAGTTTCCTTGACTTAGATTAATCCCGTCGGCAGCGTGTTTAAAATTTAGTGTAAGCGTTAAGGCTGCTTTATTTTACAAGTGAGGATGGGTAAACGGGACTTTTATACATGAACATTTCGAGGTGCTAGTTTAGCTTGTTATCTACGCGTCACCTACTCCGAGGGGCCAGTAATAAACACCGTATTGTAAGTGTAAAGTAGACGGTCGAATGAAGATATCGTTCATTAATATAATTTGTCGACCGCACAATATAGAAATGGGTGTATATAATATTTTGCAGGCCCGTACCCAGAGTAATTTATGCGGGGCCGGGGGTGGGGTTCGTTTTTCCTAAAACTGAATCTTTTCTTCTATAAATGTCATTGCAAATATAGGTGTATACAAGATGAAATACTTGAAAATGTTATTTTAGTTGTATTAAAAAGAAAAATTGGGTATGTGGTCTATGCACTTCTGCCCGATTAGATGTTATTCAAAGTTCTTGACTTTGGTTAACAGAAAATATGCTCCTCCCAAACCCCCGCCTCGGTACAGGCCTGCTTTGATCCCCGAGGGGCTAGTACTAAACACGGCGTCCCAAGGAGCTTCCGCCATGTTTAGTAGTACTAGCACCTTGGAGCAGATGACGAGTGGATAACAAGCCAAAGTAGCTCCCTCTCCAGTCGTAATCAAACCATTAAGTTACAGCGGCCTAGAGGGGGTTCCTGACAGCAGGTGGGTTTCCAACTTTTATTTATTTATTTTATTGTCAGCTGTGCCTAGACAATCATTATAATATATGAGTCGCCTCAGGAGCTTAATAAATCGCACATCAGAAGAAACAATTATGGTGATATGTTTACATGGTTGTACAACTTATTCTGAGCATTTTTTTTTCAATAGAAAATTAAAATATATATAAATCTAGAGATTGATAATTCATACTAAAGAATTAAGTAAGCTTTGAACGAATCATTACTTATGATATCCAGACGCAGCAGTAAATTCTAGATCTGTTAAACTCTAATGAACCAAAGATGTATATATATATATATATATATATATATATATATATATATATATATATATAGGTATATATATATATATATATATATATATATATATCCATATATATATATATATATATATATATATATATATATATATGTTGCAACTGGATATATATATCCTGTTGTACTGGATATATATATATATATATATATATATATATATATATATATATATTATATATACACACACACACACACACACACACACACACACATATATATATATATTATATATATATATATATATATATATATAATATAATATCCGACTTCCTGGTTTATATTTGAGCCTCATTCTGGATCGAAAACTATCTACATATTAAAAAAAATAAAATGATCAATCTAGAGACTGATAATTCATACTAAAAAATTAAGTAAGTTTTGAACAAATCATTATATATGGTATCCAGTTGCAACAGGATATATATATACATATATATATATATATATATATATATATATATATATATATATATATAATATATATCCTGTTGCAACTGGATACCATAAATAATGATTTGTTCACACTTACTTAATTTTTTTGTAGTAGTGAATTACTCAGTCTTATAGATTGATCATTTTATTTTTTTAATATGTAGATAAATTTTCTGATCCAGAATGAGGTCTCAAAATATAAACCAGGAAGTCGGATATATATATATATGATCCTATATATATAGATATATATAATATATATATATTATATAGATATATAGTTTAAAAATATCATATATATATATATCCTGTTGCAACTGGATACCATAAATAATGGTTTGTTCAAAACTTACTTAATTTTTTAGTATGAATTATCAGTCTCTAGATTGATCATTTTATTTTTTAATGTAGATAGTTTTCGATCCAGAATGAGGCTCAAATGTAAACCAGGAAGTCGGCCATGTCGTAGGTCAGCTGTGTTGAGCAAAAGCGACGCACGCAATCACGATAAGGACGGGTTTATCGGAAATGTGCAGTGATATACCTATTCAATCCTTTAAATATGGTGGACACTTGCAGTGTGTTTGGGTGCCACAATAGGTCAAACAGAGATGGCAAATCGTATTGTTCAGTCCCTGCTGTTGTGAGAAGTCAGAATAAATAGGGCTAATTTTCAGCCGTCAAGACGTACGAAAATCTGCTCAGATCACTTCTTTAGTGAAGAGTGTTATTAACGATAATGGTGAATGATTAAAGAATCCTGAGACATAAATATTTCACAAAGTAATGCATTAACAACCACTGTGTTCTCTGTCGAATAATAGATGATTCAGAGTAGATAGGAAGTTATTTTGGTCAAATCTTTAAAATGTACTGGACAGTGAATTACATATGTGTTGAAGTTGTTATTAAATATCATAAGTTCAAAAAATGGCTTGTGTTGTCAGAAATTTCCTTTCCACTGGGTAGGTTCTATGTCCCTGGATGGGGTGGGACTATGATGATCTGGCCTGAAGGGAGATATCAGCAAACATTTAGGTGAAGGTCCAGCAAGATCAGGTTGGGTTTTACAATTTTATCACAAAATTAAACTATGTAAATTTAATAAAATACATGACCTGAAAGGTGGACTCGCGCCAACGGACAACTTACAAAAGGATATAAACTTTAAAACAATTGACCACAATGTCCCAAATGCACACAAGAACAAAAAAGGAGTCTAAAAAAAAAATGGGGGGAATCTCATGACATCAGTCTCAAAAAAAAAAAAATTATTGGTGCAACATTTTGCGTATTCGATTTCTCCAATATCGACATTCACATGAACTACAATATTTCACATGTCCAAAATCGCTTTCACCAATTATATCTATGGAGGGATATTTATCAAATCGCATCTGAAAGTATAACAGAAGCAATTATTCCTATGTTTACATCAGTAAACTGTCGCTCCAATGCGTGAAGATCCTTCACCCAGTCAGATACAAAATAGCTGTAAGCCTCCAGAGACTTGTAGGCCTTGAGCTGGTCCAGTATGTAATGGTTTACATCATTAACCAAATAGTTCACGATATCTGGATACGTAACTGTAGGCAGTAAGTCCTCATCATTACTCCATTGTTCAGGTGTCTTTGTTATTTACAAGTTTCAGTTTCACACACTGCAGGCTCCAGAGACTCAGTGTAATGAATCTTCTGTTTGTGAATTGTCCTCGCTCGCCATTTTTCGTGATATGGTTCATAATTCCTTAAAATAACGAAATTTTTTATTTCCTTTGTTTACAATGTTTGACTTAAAAGATGGTGGACGCTTATCAGGTGCTCGTCTGCTCTGACGTCATGGGAAAACTATCTATTGATGCAAACGGAATTGAATACGCAGCAACAATAAACGTATTTCGAGGACATACTTGTTTGTTTATATAAACACGCACGGTGTGCTTACAATTTCTTCCGTGCGTGTTTATATAAACAAGTATGCCCTCGAAATAGCTGTATTGCTGCTCCGTATTTAATCCCGTTTGCATCAATATTATAAGAAAATAACATTATTTTTTTCACTTTAACTGTTGGAACTCTTGGAAGCAAAGCTCTTGGTTACGAACCAAAATGTAGCATCAAGAAAAACAAGGACATTTAGCGAAGTTACTGTTATGTGGTGCCGTTTATATTCTTGCTCTTTTATCTTTCGTAAATGTTTTCTTTTCTTTTCTTTTTTTTTTTTTGGGGGGTGGGGGATGGCTCCTAGTTTTGGGATGGTGTGCCCAGCGATTTTCCGTTTTCTTCTTGTTCTATTACTTGACACACTTACTATAATCGCGCCATTAGTCTATCTTTGCCTGGGAAATATTTAGAGAAATACCATACGGAGAACAATTGAGAATTCAAGTCTCTCACACACGCACACACTTTTAGCAAACCAAGCTAGTATGATAAAAAGAAGAATTTGTAAAGATAAAAATGCAAGGTGACTAAATATAAATTAAATATATACAAGTCTTCTCTAGCTTCTTCATTCTAAATCACCGCCAATAATCAGTTAACTAGTTTCAGAGTTATTACTTTCTTACATTTGTTTGATTCTTTAACGAGATCGTCAGCAGTAATCTTCGTGATTTAATCACTAATTGTGGGCTACGGAGGCAACTTATTAGTCAAATAATGCACAAGTCCTGAAAATATTTAAGTTTTGCTGGATAATACCGTGCTTAAATATATGTTACATTGCTTGCAAATAAGACTTGTGTATCATGCTGTTTTAGCGATGGTGTTAATCTGGGTCATGAGAAGTCACAATTGATTGCCATCATTCCATACAGTTGGTAACAAACACTATGATGTACTTATGCGGTTTCTAAAGAAATGATTCAATATCCAGAAAGAAAAAAAAACAACCTGCCTGAATACTTTTGACAAAAGCCACCCTTAACTGAAATTGTCTTGTGTATGCCAATACCTGTGCTTTCTTCATTCCTGATGTGATGAGCTACCATTTAGTCGTTCTAAAAGCACTGCTCCTGAATTCGAAATGAACGTTAGAAGTAAAGCTGATCTCTACTTGTGTTCCTTTTGACGTGGTGTTGATATCTGGTCAATGTCTTCCCGCAACTCGTGTGCGTGACGAGATTTCAAATCCCCATCGCATTAAGCCACCGCCAAGATGGGGGTGATTTTAAGCCCCGTCCACACGATCGAGCTTTACCCAACGAATTTTGTTCGGTGTGACGTCAGAAGCGGGAAAAGCCAGAACCTTACCCGCTGTTTCTCCGCTTCTAACGTCTCATCGAACAGAGTTCGTCGATCAGAGCTCGACCGTGTGGACGGGCCTTTAGACTATACATACAACATTTTCTTTCATTTCAAAAGTATGGTACGTTAGAGATGCCCAGGACCTCAGTGCTTTGGAATCCATTGTTCTCTCTGTTCTCATGCTATGAAGTCTGATTAAATGGACGGAAAACAAATGAGAGCAGGTTTGAAAGGATGAAGAATTGGAAAGGCCTTGGACCCCTGCCTGCTACCCACTAAGTCCACAACTTGGTAACCATACCGCATCAGAGATGGCAGCATTCCAGAGGCCGCGGGTTCGTATCCCGTTGGGGATGTTGTTATTACGGGCTGCTGTATGAGCAAGAGCCCGTGCTGGCAAAGGGCCAGCTCAATCAAAAAACAACAACAGCAGCCGTTGAGGTCACTTCAGAGCACTTACTTTTCTCATTTTGTTCCTCTAATTATCCTGTTTTTAAAAGAATCCAAAACCAAGACACTTATTCGATGTTTATAAACTTATTTTCCTTTAAAGCCATTCGTTAAAACTTAAATTAGCACTCCAGTATATTTGGAATGTGTTTGTTTTAGTTGTAAGTTCTTCTGAACGTCGCCGGAATATGTGCAAAGTATGAAATCTTGTATCATGACCCTAACTGGTGAAGAGGAATTTTCACACTGCTTGAATTTCCAGCTTCCCTTTTCAAGAACTTCTGCCTGTCATTTTCCTGTGGTATTTTCTTATATACTGAATTCACGTGCATCTACTGTGATTTTCTAAAGCATATATATATATATATATATATATATATATTATATATATATATATTTATATATATATATATATTATATATATATCTTTTTATATATATATATCTATCTATATATATATCATATATATATATAATATATAGTATATATATATATATATATATATATGTCATAGGCTGCATGGCGGGTATCAAATCATGAGAAATCCAGTCATTATTACAGAGCGGTGGTTTTCCTCAGTTGGCAATGAGCAGTGGTTCTCAACCAGGAGAATTCTTCCATAGGGGGAAATTTCAGTTACAGGGGAAAAATTGTGACCTCAGATTGGCAAACTCTAACTGGCTCTAGGACCCCACAAAACGCAATGTGCCTCAGACCGCACCAGTGGGAGGTCACGCATGGCTTTCCTCGGCTAGCTTGTGTGTTTGTGTTAGTCTTTTGTTGGATACTATTTTGGAATGCACCTTTTGAGGCAGACAGTTTTGGAAAGCGGGGGTGGGGTGAGGAATGACATTTTGACATAAGGTGCATGGGCCAAGAAAGATTGAGAACCACTGGGCCATATGATGTTTCAGTTGAGGTAAACTACACATTAACAGACCTAGTAACTAATATGGGAAAAAGTCAATACTCAAAGGATGGCCGCGTTGACGGAAATGCTTGCGAGTGGCACTAAATGCTTGTTTGTTTGTTAAGGGGTCTGTTTGTTCTAATTGATCGGCCTAATTGTTCTAAGGTTCGGACACGAAGCTGATGTTTTGATTACCCAAATCTTTAATATTTCTAATTCACTACCTTTTTTATATATGATTACAAGCGTCAGTTTTATGAGAGAGAGAGAGAGAGAAGGGGGACTATTCTTGCGTTCTAATATTATATTTATTCGAAAATAAAATTAAAGCCGCGAAAGAGAGAGAGAGTCTGAATTCTTGCAGTTCTAATATTATCATATTTATTCGACAATAGTAAAATTCAAACCGCGATTATGCGGCTAACCTTGTGAGGCACTCTTGACCTTAACTAACTTTTTCCCCTGAGTTCTGCAGATAAATCTCACACGCACTTTTGTCATGAAAGGTCACAATCAAAAGTAAAAACAGCGGAGCTAATATGGATCCCTCTGAATCGGTTTTGTCAGCAAATAAACTTATATGAAGATTCACTTGAGTAAACAGCGAGATGTGTAGCAAGAATTTCTTACCGATAAAATAAAGGTTAAAGAAGATATACTGGACTCTGTCTGACGCAAAGCCTTGCTTCGTGAGAGAACTTCCAAAACGTCTTCTCGAATGATTCCACTTGTTGGAAGGTTACATCATTCGGTCTCGCGTTTAAGTTTCACAGCTTAGTGAAATGTACATTGATGACTACGTAGCTTTGAAATAACCTTATTTATTTTATCATAACATGTGTACTCTTACTAGCAGCGGTAGTCTGAATCCTTACATGTTTAAACGAAGGCCGGCCGTCATATCGACTCTTACTTAACTGTGTGACATGTCTGTTATCCATTCCGTGTGAATCGATGACAAAATCATGACTGATCATCCTGGTATCTCTGGCCGGAGATAACAAGAATACGAAGAAAGTTAAAGGTCTGAGATGGAACAACGATTATATTTAAAATAACAGGAGATATCACATGCAATATCGGCGTTTTCTGCCGGAGGAGGGATCCAGACACAACTGGAAACGAAAGCGGTCTTCCATGGCCAGACCTGGCGCGGGTAATCACAATTGCTGCACCGTAAGACATTAAATCCGTTACGCTGTAATTAAGGCGTAGCTCATCTTTCCCTTCATTGAAAATGATGGGTCTGGGTTAGGAACAGGTCAATTAACGATTGCCCTCGTTAATTTCCTTATTGACTGAAGTTGTAGCTGATTCTTTTTAAAATGTTACTTCAAGTGCTTTTCTCGTCCTGGTTATTGTCGTTATTTCAATAATGATTTTGGTGTTTTTGTTGTTGTTGTTGTCGCTGTTGTTGCTGTTGTTGTTGTAGATGATGATGATGTTGTTGTTGTTGTCCAAATTGCAGTAGATGCCACTGTGGTGATCCACGTCGCATTTGGACTCCAGATCGATGGTCGATCTGTAAATCTTTATGCAGCGTGCAAAGGCAGAACTGCATGCAGTGAAAACATTGCAATTAGGAATTTTACTTGTTTGACCAGACATTAAACAGGCACACGTGCGTACACACATACACACGCACACACACACACATATATATATATATATATATATATATATATATATATATATATATACATATATATATATATATATATATATATATATATATGTGTGTGTGTATATATATATATAGTATATAGTATATATATTTTTGTTGTGTGTGTGTGTGTGTCTGTGTCTGTGTCTGTGTCTGTATGTATGTATGTATGTCTATGAGAGCCTTTATCAAACTTCTCATAATGAGAAAAATAGTTTTAAAAAAAAAATTTATATTGTGTACTTATTAAATAACGTGACCTTTATTTAGATTCTTTTAATCTAAATTACCCCTACCATTTTGTCTTCTTTTTTTGTTTGCATATTTAAACTTTGCTCTTATTGATATAATATTATGTAACTGTCTTTCGAAAAACTTGACTCTTCTTTCAATAAGTAGCGTCATTCAGTATCCGGTAAGGTGGTGAATGCATCAAGATTCGTTCGATTTCTTACCTATTGATTAACCGATGTCATGCGCCTCGCTTCGCCTTCTTAAGGTTAGTAGCACTGTGCAGTACATGCCGATTCTGAATAATTTATGTTAGCTTCGAAAAAAATCTAAATATGTATATATATATGTATATATATATATATACATATATATATATATATATAGTATATATATATATATATATATATATATATATATATATATATATATATATATATATATATATATATATATATGGTTGTAAATGTATAGACATATGTGTTTGGTAAGAGAGACGCCCGTATATATTTAAATATATATATATATATATATATATATATATATATATAATATATATTATATATATACATACCTTCTGGTGCCTCCAGGAACCATTGTATATTCCTAAGGCTTCATATATTTATGGAAGCCATGAGATTGACGCCACACGTTGCAGAAGTTTAGTTCGGCTTTATTGCAGCATATTATTATACTCTTGTCTGAATGTCAGGAGTCAACTGGGATTCTTTAATCTTTAATCCTACATAAGATTTGTGACAGAGTTCCTCTGGAATTACTCCCAGCGCTTCCACTGCTGTATAGTTTATTTCTTTCGTCAGATCTTGGTGCTTTCATATATCCTTCATATGCTGTCGAACTTCTCAGTTCCAGAGGTCCTTTATTCCTCACACCGTTGGACTGTGGAACTTCATCCCAGGGGATGTCGTGCAATTGGAACTGCAGAAAAGTTCAAGCGAAGATGCAAAGCTTTAATACTTTTTTTTTATCTATTGATTATAACTGGTTCACTTATAGTAGATTCTTGGATGAGCCCTATTCTCACGAGACGTTAGTTTGGCGGCCGCTGATTGGCTGGGAGCTGCCTACCTCCCGGTACCAGCCAATCAGCGGCCTCCAAACAAACGTCTCGTGAGAATAGGGCTCATCCAAGAATCAATCTTAAGTGAACCAGCTATAGTTTATTCTTTCTTCTTAATAAGTGGGATACCTTCCTTCACGTATTCCACTTTACCTCCTCTTAATTCTCTCCTAATGAACATCATATTCTTTGGAAGCTGGAATTTCAAGTGAATGGTCCCTTTGAATTGAATTGAATGAAGAATTTAGACCAAAAGCCAAGAACTGGGACCTATGAGGTCATTCAGTGCTAAGAGGTAAATTAACAGTAGAAGGTTTGGTGGGCGTAAATCAATTGCCAGGAGAGGCTGGAAAATAAGATGGAAGGAAGAGAATATGAAAGGAGGTATAGTAAAAGGAACGAAAGGGGTTGCAGCTATGGGCCGAAGGCACGTTGCAAAGAACCTTAAGTAGTGCCTAAAGTGTACCGCATGAGGTGCACTGACGGCACTACCCCGCTACGGAGGAATGGCACCTGAGGGCTTGTTCCATCTGAATAGACTTCATCTACTGAATATGTAATAATTATAATAATGCCGTTGTCCTTAACTCCTGTGTCCTATGGTATGGCTACAGGTATCGCAGATCCTTCCTTGGGGTTCTTGTTCACCAGGATTAGATCTGAAGTCTGAATCTTATGATGATGAAAAAAAGAAATATTCATCATCAAAATATAATTGCGTGTTCGGATTTAAGACTGAGAGAGAGAGAGAGAGAGAGAGAGAGAGAGAGAGAGAGAGAGAGAGAGAGAGAAAGCGGATTCAAATAAGTGGTAAAAACTTGCTAAATGAATATGATAAATAAATAAACAAATGGGGAAAAAAACAGATGAATGGTGTAAATAAATGAACAATAGATAAATCAAATAGAGGCATCAAATAGAATCAACAAAAAAATAAATGCAGTGTATTTATTTTTTCATTCAATTGTTTAATTTTTCTCAACACTCAATATTGCTGTTTACAACATGACTGCGGAAGATATGTGTAAACTGGTCTGAGTTGTGGGCCCAGTCCAGAGGGCGGTGCTGCCATGAGGTCTGCTGAAACTATGACAAAAACTTTCCATCCTCAGTAAGCTCTGTCTCAAAAGGGAGCTTTCACTAGCGCTCTTAGCGGCTGCCCCCAGGAACCTGTGCGTGCAACCCGCTCTCCAAAAGCCTCTGTATCAAAATTCCTTAGAGGCACCCCGCTACGAGCCTCAACAGATTCTTTTAATTTACTTTAACCCTTTAGAAAGTTTTATACATTTTTTTTAACTGATTCGATTGAATACGGTATTTAGGCCAAAGGCCAATCAATGGGACCTATGAAGTCATTCAGCGCTGAAACGGAAATTGAGAGTAAGAGGTTTGAAAGGTGTAACAGGAGGAAAACCTCGCAGTTGCACTATGATTCAATTGTTTGGAGAGGGTGGAAAGTAAGATGGAAGAAACAGAATATGAAAGGAGGTACAGTAAAAGTAATGAAAGGGGTTGCAGCCAGGCGCCGAAGTCATGCTGCAAAGAACCATAAGTAATGCCTACAGTGCACCAATTGTTAACTGATCATTAATTTGCTGTTTTTTACTAATTCACGTAGAGCCATCCTTACATTTCGTTTAATTTCACATACAGTTAAGTGAATTGGCGTTACAAACTGGCATCACAATAAGGTTGTTGTTAGTTGTTATTCCCTCGGTGTAGTTAGACTGATTTGAAATCTGTCTGATTTCTTTTTCTTTTCTTGCATTTGCTGAGGGATTTCAGACCACTTCATTTTGTGTTTGCAATTTTTACTGGTCCGCTGGCAAGCCGCTGAGATGTCGCTGGTTCGTGCCTTCCCCGGGACAATGGAAAATCACTGGGTCAGTATCATGATCAGTTACTGCTACAGTGCGAGGTCTGCGGTGAGAAGTTAAACCAACATTTTTTAGAAGCTTGAATTTCAAGTCAGTGGTACCTGTGTGGTTGTTCTATGTGAATAAGTTTCATCTAATGAAATGATATATTGTTATATACTTAATTATTAAGTTTGCATCACCTTTCACTTTACTTGCATTTTGTTTGATATTCCTAGTATCATTTCTCGAACTTCCTTACAGTTATCATCGATATTTCCTCGCAATGTCCCTTGTTTTTCCATTCACCATAAGCTCCATTTTAACTGAGACCTAATGCAATCGCATTTAGTACTTTAAGACTCAAGAATCAGTCATGCATTCATACCCTGTAGTGGTGGTACGGAGTTGCAGTGCCCTGTAAAGCAGACCTTTCGTTCCCCTAACTGCTGGACTGTGGAAGTCTTCTGAGCAGTTTCTCCCGCAGGGGGTTAGTGCAGTCAGTGCGCCTCATACGATGCATTACTTAAGGTTCTTTGCAGCGTGCCTTCTGCCCCTAGCTACAACCCCTTTCGTTCCTTTTACTGTACTTCCAGTCATATTCTCTTTCTTCCATCTTACTTTCCACCCTCTCCTAACAATAGATTCATCGTGCAACTGCGAGATTTTACCTCCTGTTATACCTTTCAAACCTTTTACTGTCAATTTCCATTTCAGCACTGACTGACCTCATAGGTCCCAGTGTTTGGCCTTTGGCCTAAATTCCATATTAATTCAATTCAATTCTTAGCAGTTTCGTGGAAGTTAGTCCAGTGCATTTATTGTTTGTTTGTTTGTTAATTAACAGAATTACACGAATCATTTGTCTTGATTTTTGAAAATATGTAAACAAAAGGAACAACTGATTATGTTTTGGGATGGAGCTGTCCTGGATACAAGTTTTTTGGGATGGGGGTTGGTTTGTATTGCCCAACCTTTTCGAATGTTTGAGATCTCCTTGTGTTTCTCATGTTTGCTATGATTTCCTGCAATTTTCTAATTCGCCAACGCTCTCCTGCTTCCTTCAATTTCCTGTAATTTTACGCTGCCGTGACTTTTTCAACTCTGTCCTTCACTTCTTCAGGCTCGAATTATTTTCGTGAAGTCTCCCGACTTTCTCTCTCACTTCACTTAATTTTACGCAAGGTATTTAGACTTTCATTTTACGTAACTTCATACAGTTCTCAGATACCCCTCCATTCTTCGTACCCCACGAGGTTTTAAACTTTATTCACTCACTTCTCAAGACTTCACAAAAAAAATTTTACGAAGATGTACATTCAACTCATACTTCTGTAATCACTGTTTATTGAACTTAGTTTACGTTTCTCTCCATGATTCCCCTGAATTCGTGTATTTTCGTGAATATGGAACTGTACAATCGTACTTCCTCTCAAAATTTACCTTCGTGTTTTAATATTTCAATTCATTCAGTCTCCTGTTCTTTCGTATTATGTTCTCATATTTCATGTAATTTCTTACATCATTATGACGTCTCTAATCTTCTCATGTGTCTTGTCATTTACCATATTTTCACAATCATAAACTTTCTTTTCACACCTTTGTTTTATTAGCCCCCTTAGCATTACCACTTGAACTCTCATGTGTGGTTTATGGAATCTGGCGGTGCTCTTGTCATAACAGAACAAATCAGCATTTTCAAGATTCATTTTATCAGCTCGACGACACACTTGTTCCAGCGCTCCCGGAAATGATCCTCTTTTGGAAAAATTAAATACTTGATGTTTGAACCTTTTGTTTTCATTCTTGTATTAGAACATCCGAAAGCTGGACAGTTGTTGGACATTTTCGTAGGAAAAGCAACTGAATAATGAAAAGAAAATGATATCCCTGGACTAGTAAAGTAGGTGGATCTTGGACACTCGGACGCATTGTTTATTGAAGTAGTGCATGGAATATGGATACCAATTTTGATATGGTTTGACTGACGTCACTGACTGCGACCTTTAAATCGTAATCTGCGCGCCGGCCGACTTCTTCCTTGCTTCTTCTCTCTTTAGACTTTATGAGCTGCATCTCAATTTGCTTTGCACCTCAGGATATCGAAAGGCTTCGAATTAAGATTGTGTATTCTTTCTGTCTCAGTTGGCTTTCCATCTTTGGTGCTATAAGGGGCTCTTAGTTTTCCGTAAAATAAAACTGTTAACATGGATTTTTGTGTGTACGTCCGCCCTCAGATCTTAAAAACTACTGAGGTTAGAGGGCTGCAAATTGGTATGTTGATCATCCACTTTACAATCATCAAACATACCAAAATACATCCCTCTACCCTTAGTAGTTTTTATTTTATTTACGGTTAAAGTTAGCCATGATATAGGGCAGGCCACCACCGGGCCGTGCTTAAAGTTTTATGGGCCATGGCTCATACAGCATCCACCGAAAGATAGATCCATTTTTGTATGCTTTGAATATACGCTGTACAGAAAACTCAATTGCGCCGAGGAAATTTTGGCGCATATTTTACTTGTTTATTATTGATGTGAATCACATTCTGTTGGTCCTCCATCTCAGAATAAACAAGGGGTGTGAATTACAGCTGTGCTTTGCATCTCAACTGATAGTGAATTTAAATATGAAGTTGCATCACGGTTATTATTGCATATTCCACTGTAAAAAGTTTTTTTTAATTATAGTCATGCTTTGCATCTCGGTTGTTATTGCACCTCTCATGCATACGAAAATGTTGAGTCATAACCGCCTTACATCTCATTGTTATTGTAATTCTGAATAACAACGCTTTGAGTTATGGCTAAAGAATGGATTTAATTTGGTATTCTAATGCAATCCCAAAGGGAAAAGGCTCTTGAATTATGGATATGAATTATATCTCGGTTGGTTTTTTATTACAATATGAACAAATTGTTTATAATCATAATTTGCTTCTGAGTTGTTAATGAATCTTTCTTCGTAAAAAAGAAAAAAAATTTTCAAATCAAGTTGTGGGTTGTAGCTCAGTTGGTATGACATCCCTGAACGTTAAAAGGTACATGAAATTATAATTATTGCTGCCATAGTTACAAGCCCATGATGATTATTTCAGATATATATTCCTTGAATCCTTCCGAGTTCCTCGTTGGACGAGTGGTTTACGTGCTCGCCTAACGGTTCGGTAGTCGCAAGTTCGACTCCCTGCTCTGCCAACGCCGAATACAAGGACTTTATTTCTGGTAATTAGATATCCATTTCTTGATATAAGGTGGTCCGGAACCCACAGTAAGCTGTAGGTGCCGTTGCTAGGTAACCATTTGGTTGCTAGCCACATAAAGATATCTGATCCTTCGGGCCAGCCCTAGGAGAGCTGTTAATAAGCTCAGTGGTCTGGTTAAACTAAGATATTTTTTTTAAGATCTCTCCGGGAACACGGTATTGAAATTCGAAATGCAATGGGATTATAATGGGAGAATGAAAGTGGACCTCATGCGGTGCACTGTAGGCATTACTTAAGGTTTTTCGCAGCGTGCCTTCGGCCCCCAGCTGTAACCACTTTAATTCCTTTTATTGTACTTCCTTTCATATTCTCTTTCTTCCATCTTACTTTTCACCCTCTCCTAACACTTAATTCATAGTGCAAATTCGAGATTTTCTTCCTATTACACCTTTCAAATCTTTTACTGTCAATTTCCATTTCAGCGCTTAATGACCTCATAGGTCCCAGTGCTTGTTCTTTAGCCTAAATTCTATATTCAACTCGACCCACAAGACGGCATTTTGTCTTTCTGTTTAACAAATAATCCACAATGTATTTTTTTTTTCATAGTCTCATTGGAGCCGAGTTCTAATGGAAAAGGGCCAAGAGCTTTGCAGCGTCGTTGTTGCTGGTGTTTACGGGAAAAAGTCTCTTTTGAAGTCAAGTTTCGCTATGAATGATATCTCCATCAACAGTCAGTGTTATATTTGTCTTTATATTTAAATTTAATATTTACTCTTTATTCTGACGAGCATCATTCAAGATTTACCTCATATTCAGTTGGTGATAACTGCTTCAGTAAGGAATTGACATATTTGGGTACCTCTTCATTTTCCAAGGGGAGTATACAATGGAGATTTTAAATAGATACAGCAAAATATTCACAGAAGCAAGGATGACGCTTCTTCCTGTCTTGGCAGGATATGATCACATCGATGGATAAAGGGGGCGGCCAGGAAGGACACCGTAATATATTTGAGGAGTCGTCGGACGGTCAAGTTGGTCTATTTCTTTCTCAAATCAGGGGTCGGGACCCCAAGTGGGGTCGGAATGCTCATTTTGTGGGTCATAGAAAGGTCATGGGGTCGGTAGGGTCGCTGAGGCACCCCCAGGGAATTGGTGTACAAAACATCAAAGCAGGGTGAACCAGGTATCAGGTTAAATTCATTGTTTGGTAGAGTAACAGTTATACTAGCAGTCTCATTAAGAGATGAAAATAAATTAAATGGTAAATATATTGTGAATATATATATATATATATATATTCTAAATAATATACTATATATATATCTATATTACTGGGGGTCGCACTGAACAGGTGAAAGTGCTGAATGGGGTCGTACTAGAAAAACCTGGGAACCCTTGGTTTATATTGAGTCTAAATGTGGGTTTATTTGCCCGTAGAGTTTTCGACGTTTCTCGCTTTCTTACGGAACAACAGTGGATGGTATTAATGATTTAAGTGGAGCTATCATGATTTATTCACCCATTGAAGAATGTTATTTAGTTGTGATTTTTATAACTGATGTTTTTGTTGCTTTTTCAGTTGTTGTGCGACCTGAAAACCCTCTTACGTGCTATTGCAATAGACTTAGGACACAAAATCAACGCATGATTCGAATGTTAACAGAATGTTGCAGTCATGTACACAACATGTAGGGGCATTGCCTATTGTGTGCCTTCTCCAACATGCTGTAGGCAGTAATAAAGTTCCTATTATAGGGTACATTGCTCTCAGTCTTTTACTTCTGGCCTGTTCCCTGTAAGTGCAATTCCTTTTGCTTTTGAAAACGAAGCCACTGTGTGCCAGCTGAAGAGAGTCTAGGAAATGAATAGCCAAGTTGTCTGGTAAATCTACTTTCAAATACGAACATTGGTGAGAATGAGAAGGATATTTGATACCAGGAACTGTTCCCAACAAGGTAACTGGGACTGTAAGTTCGCCTGTTAATTAAAAACAGAACTGGGACGGTAAATTCACCTGTTAATTAAAAGAAAATGAAAAATTGACATGGCAACGGTAGTCGCACTACTATAGTAATGCCGTGCAGGAATATATAGAAATATAATGTGGAGAGAAGAAATAAGAACGTTGACAGAAGGAATAACAACAAAGCAAATAATAAATCAATAAACAACCTACACGACAAAATATGGTGATATTAGGACATAAAAACCTAAAGATGAATCAACCTTGAAAAATAAAGTACAAATCTAAACCTAAAAAGAAATCAAACTTGAGAATAAAAGAATACTATAAAATATATAGCAAGATAATTACGGAAGCTCCAGCTGCTATGTATCAAGACAAGTTCAACAAACTCGGAATACGAGAGCAACAGGAACTAGAGTCAAACAGTGAAAATAACAACAAATGATATATAACAACAAGAGCAATAGACTCGAACAACGAGAACGATATCAACAACTAATAGAGGACGATAAGAGCAATATGCCGGAACATCGAGAACAACAGCAACAACTAATATAAAACAACAAGAGCAATAGAATCGAACTAAGATACCAACAAAGTATAAAATAATAAAAGCATTCTACTCGAACAACGAGAACAACAGCAATAGAAATTATAAAACAAGAGCAATAGACTCAAACAGCGACAAAACAGCAACAACTAACATAAAACTACAAGAGCAGTAGACTCGAACAGCTAGAACAAAAGCAACAACTAACATAAAACAACAAGAGCAATAGACTCATAAGGCGAGAACATCATCAACAACTCATATATAAAACAATTAGGGCAATAGGTTTAAACATCGAGAACTACAGCAACAGCTAATATAAAACAACAAGAGCAATACTTGTATACCAAGAACACTGGCAATATAACTAATATAAAGCAAGAGCAACAGACACAAACAACGAAAGTAACAGTAACAATTAATATGAAACAACAAGAGCAACAGATTCGAACAACGAGAACAACACCAACATAAAAGCAGCAAACTCAAAAAGCGACAACAACAACAACTCATATAAAACAATAAGAGAAATAGAAGGAAACAGCGAAAAAAACAACGAATACAAAATACCAAGAACAATCGACTCAAGCAGCTAGAGCAACAACGCCAACTAAAATAAAACAACAAGAGCTATTGATTCGAACAGCAACGAATAATATAAAACGACAGCACTAGACTCATACAGTGAGAACAAAACAACCTACGTAAGAACAAGAGCAACAGACTCGAGCAACGAGAAAAGAAGCAACAACCAATATAAAACAACAAGAGCAGCAGCAGCAACAACAACAACAAGGACAACAGCAGGTAAAAACAAACAAGACGAGAGGTAGCGTCTGGTGCCAGTGCAGCAACGAGTCACAAGTCGGATGACACCTCCTCCTCTTGTCCTCCCCAAGACCAGCTTTGATTCACATGGCGCGTTATCTGGGTCAAGTTGACTGGCTGGTCGGGAATGAAGTTTTCCTTTTTATATTCAACAACAAATATGTTGATCTTTCAGGGAATGAGTGCACGAGGACAATGTTTTACTTCGTCACTGAAATGTAAACTATTTGGGTGGTCTGAAAATATAATTTAGTGGATTTTTCAGCTGGTAATAAAATGCTTAGATGTTTGGATTAGTTAAGGTATTCAGGATTATAGGTTATGTTCTTGGAAAGGTCCTATTTCAGGGAGTAATTGGGCATAGCCAAATTGGCCATTTGCCTTACTTCTACAAATTTACGAAGATAAATAGTTCAGTTACTAATACCCACGGTCTAGGTACATACCTAGACCGTGACTAACACCACAAGCGTAAATGAATGTTACTGACACGATGGAGTATAGTACAGTTTACGGAAAAGTTATAGTGCATATTCTAGTTCTGAAACAGGTACTGAGTACTGAGCCATGCCTGCTTTAAGAAACCAAACAATCAAATTTACCTGAAAATTCCTTTTTTGGGCGCCCCTCACCCACGCTCCACGCGCGATTGAACTTCTGTCCACAACCATGCTTATTCTCTCTCTCTCTCTCTCTCTCTCTCTCTCTCTCTCTCTCTCTCTCTCTCTCTCTCTCTTCCTTTGGGTCTTTGGATCTTTGATTCCGATACAGAAAACGTTTAGCAGCATCATTTTGTTTGACGTAGGAACAGCGGTGGAGTAAAAGTGCTTTATCGCCCATACCTTCTGCAGGGTAATGAAATATGACCGAAGAGTTGTACTTGAATTGTTTTCGAATCATTTTGATACCTATCATCCAGTATTCTTTACAAAATCATTTAATCAATGTAATCTTACAAGTGTGCAAGATGAATTTCTGTTTTCTATAGTTTTGGAACTCATGTTCACGATCTGTCATTCGTAGCGTACGTGGATTTTGGAACTGACTGACAGAAAGTTTTATGTATTTTGAACGTGCTCATAAAAGTAAACATTCTTTACTTGATCTTATGCAGAAACATGATTGTATTCATGGCTACGTTACATATGATTTTGTTTGGGCTTCTGTTTTTTGCGGATACACCCATTAAACTTTCAAAATTTAAGCTTTAAGTACTTAGCTTTCGATACTTAATATTGCCAAGTCACTTATTCGTTCTTCAATCAGTGAGGTCTCAAGTATGTGAGAATTAATTGGGCTGTAAGAGGACCTTTCATACCTACGATATAAACTCCAGTTAAGAAAATTTGCAAGCAGTACTTAGATTTAGAAAGTCGGTCTGTGAACTTTCACTTATCAACATTCTACTGTCTGGAATTTCTCTGTCAAATAGCGGTTCTTCATAATCGCCTTGATAGTATTTTGCCAAATCAAGACATTTTTTTCTTGGAATTTTCCTTCTTCAAAAACTTCACTGAAAATGTTTTGAATCTGAAGCTCAAGAGGAAATCCGTCACTTTTTCTTCTTTCAGTTTTTTTTCCTCCATATGCCGTACTGGTTCTTTCCCGCAAAAGTCGTTCTTGACAGAACTTTCCTTGCGCTTCTTTTTATTTCTCTTTTTGAAAAACCAAGGTCAGGAGCTTTATTTTTGTTCTTGTTTTTTTTTTTTTTTTTTTTTGAAATTTTGGGATCGTAAAGACGTTTCTTCACTTGGTTAATAGATGATAAGGATTAGTCAGCAATGCCAGAGAACAAGAAAATCAAAATTATTCTTCTTCCTCTTTTCCTTCAGCTTTTCCCATTTCTATATGGTGTCGCTGTTTCTAGTCAGCCTTCTCCATCTTCCTCTGTCCTGTACATCTTGTTCTCTTAGACCTTTTTCCTTCATGACATTCAATAATTTATCTTTCCACCTGAATTTTGGCCTTCCCCTCCCCCTCTTCTGCCTTCCACTTCCATGTTCATAACCCTCTACATACGTGTTCATCTTCTCTCCTCATGACATGACCAAACCATTTGAGTCTTCTTTCCTGAGCTTTTTTTGAAACCTCTAATACTTTGACTGTTCCCCTGATCAATTCATTCCGGATCTTTTCTCTTTTTGTGACACCACACATCCACCTCAGCATTCTTCATCTCGGCCACTTCAAAATCAAAATGATTAAGAACAGAAATGCAAAATGAGCATCATTTTGTTTCTGTCTTTGTACAGTCCTCACTCAGTTCTGTTAACCGTCTTATAAATAATTCCTCCAGCCCTTCATGTAAGACTTTGTCTTTCGCTCCACTCTTTTTCTAGTTCACATTTAACAGAAATCTTCACACTTAACAGAAATCTTCAGTTGCTGCTGGTGTTCTTCCCATCGAGATGTCCAACAAGTAAAGAAATTACATATGGCTTCAATTATATAAAGAAAACACGAAGTTCAAACATTACATAAACACTTTTTTTTCTTTTAGTTTTCTGTTGAATGTACGCAATGTGACCTGACATGGCAGTTGCATAACCATTCCACTGTGAATGACAATCGCTCATCGCAGCCTCGACTTTTAACAGACTTCCAGCTGAGTTGTTGCGCCGCCTAAGATTGAAAAAAATAATAAAAAAAAAAAATTCACGGAGACATTGGGTACTCTTGAGTGTCACAATATCATAAGGTGTATAAATTTTGGAAATGACTTCATTGGCAGCCAACACGCGGAATTGGCTAGTCCTGCATTTTGCATTGAAGCAAGGCGTGATCCGACTTCCACCTTACTCGGGGCGCGTGCTGAAATCTACGGTCAAATAGAACGTTGTTTCACAAACGAAAATTATAAGAAATACGTTATAATTTATTAGAAATAATTTTTATGTACTGTTTAACATGCACATTTGTTTTTTACATTTTCATTCTAATAAATAAATCATAAAATTATCCTATCCTAAAATTCCTGTATCTTTAACTCAACATAAAACACCCTTTTCAGACCTTTTTATGCTTTCCTACCCAAACCCAACAACAACAAAGTAGTTTGAGGCTTACTCCCCGAGTAAGCGAAAACGCATCATTTTTTCGCTTTCACTTTTTCTCTGGGGGAGGGGGGGGATGGCGGTGGGGAAGGGGGTGGTTTGTTGAGAAAATGTAACCTCCTTGGCTGGGAAGATGGACGAAGTCGGGCAACAGTGACTTGGTCCAAGTCTAAGAGGTTCCGCTCTAGTTTGTGAGTATCGGATTAGCAGCCATTTATTAACAGTCGTTACCTGCCAGGAGAATTTTGCACATTTTACCCTTGACTCCAGGGATGATAGGCCACCGTGTCCCAACCTTTGCTACGCTCTGCAAGAAAAGACACTAAAACGAACTCCTCAGGCTTCTACCAAAGCCTGGGAATGATCGAAAACGATCGCATAGAAAACGAGCTTCAGCAGGAGAGAAAAAAGAAGAGAGAGAGAGAGAGAGAGAGAGAGAAACACGAATACACGCAACGCCCCATTCAGCTATTGATCAGGAGAATCCCGTCTGGCATTGGCGGTGCCTTCCTTTCGTCATGAACGGTTCGATTTCAATCGTTCGGTTTTCATGAGAGGCGGGTGGGTGGATTCGGGGGCGGGGGGCGAACAACATCTGCGGTGTCTGTTTGTCTGTCGTCTGTGTAGTCGCAGGGACCACTAAAAGTCAACCTTTCAGCTATATACGTGTCACGCTAAGTCATGACTGATATTTATAGCCGATAGATGCGACATCCACCATCAGACATTTTTAATGAAAATGAATAAATGTCATTTATAGAAGATTCGTGCATTCTTTGTTTACATGATGTATCTTGACTGTCGAGAAGCACTATTGATATAAACCTGTCAGTCAGCCAGTTCTGAATCATGGCCTCCCTCCCACTGGTCTACGTGATCTGTCGCAGTGAAATGCATATTTCTTTTACTTAAGTTAGTCTTACGTATTAGTTTAAGCCTTTGTTGTCGTCTCAGGTTTCACATCAATAGTGAATAACAAAATAAAATGTATCAAGGAAAATGTGATTCAAACAAGAAATACATATCTAAAGGGAAAACGCTGTTGAATACACTTGACTAGATTAGATATGAATTTTACAAGGCCACATTAAAAATTACTGCAACACTTGGAATTATAAGGCATTTATTCCTCGTTAGTTTTACACGTCCTGCTGCATTATGATTCTAATTAAGTTATTTATAGTCCTTAGTGGCGATTTTGTTTCTTTCGAAACATCAACTAAAATTCCATTAGAACGTCGTGGAAGTCTTGATTGCACCATGACATCGAACAGGCCACCAAGCCTCGCACTGCAGCGTCTTGGAGCTTTGTGCCATAACCGAGGATTGTTTACCTCATGACACTGATAGTGTCATGACAAAGTGGCACTGATAAGAGCCTTTCATGACGCCAAGTGTCGCTGAAGTTATCTTACAGCATCTTCCTTAAGGCTGAAAGGACGCGGATTTCAACAGCATAAACTCCGTTACAAATTGGCCGTTCGTTGCGATATCACCGGAGCCATTACAAGATTATGGCCCCATTATAGCACCGTGGATCTTATTACGGGTTTTCCACCCTCGGACCTCATCATAACTCGTATCCCACTTATACCTGATTCCCGTGGTCTCTTGCAAGTTTCGAGGCATCGATTTTTGTAGTGAGGCTGCAATGACTCATGCAAATGCCACAATCGTAGCGCTGATTGCAATAACATGGCGCGCTGTTCACCATTACAGCTTCATGGCACGGTGTCTACCAATTACTGTCGGCATAACAACTTCTTCATGTCACTCGGTGAGGTCTATTTACACTCTTGTGATTAAATTCCATCGCAACTGGTGTCATTCATTGCCAGATGGATGTTTCTCAAAATTACCTGCACAAGCATTTAAAAGAACTTTCAATTTATCTTTCAGTGTTGTTTCTCGTTACGATAAAAGTACAATTTATGTACCAGTGTTGTTTCTCGTAACGATAAAAGTAGTTTTCTTGATTCAAAAGACACCACATACGGTGTAATTCTTGTTCCTCCATGTGTTGTCTCTCATGTTGTATGAGTCAAAGTTTGGAAATTCAGTTAAATTATTAATTTTGTTGTCACTGTAAGGTCATACCTACTCTCATTCATAGAGAACAATTTACTAATCGTTCGGTCAAGCTGTCCATTGACAGACAAATCAGTCCCGGGATCATATTCCCGAACTGCAACCGCATTATGTTTCCTACACCCAAATTACTGTTAGGACCCTTCTTTGAACTAACCTAACCTATTCTAACCCAGGGGCTGGTGCCATACCATAGTAGATTCACATCAGCCGTGCATTTGATGTCTAGCCCAGTCCCTTACGACGCTCCTGATTAGCTGTTGATAAGCCAGTCACAGGGCTGGAAACTCTCAGTCTCTCGAGAGAGTTCACATGGGTAGAATCTATGTTCCACTTCTCCTGAGGGATGCGTCTTTCAGGAGAGGTGGAACATACATCCTACCTATGTGAACTCTCGAGAGAGACCGAGAGTTTCCAGCCGTGTGACTGGCCTATCAACAGCCAATCAGGAGCGTCGTAAGGGACTGTTCTAGACATCAAATGCACGGTTGATGTGAATCTGCTATAGTATACATCTCGGGAATTTGCGTTCCGGGAACAAGTCACTCAGTTAACGATTCCATCCGTTATTCCTAATGGATGCAACTGCAATGCAGATCCTGTTACAAGTAAGACTGTAGTGAGCAATAAATTCAGCTACACGCGTTTGTGTCTGTTGCATGTCAATATTTAATGGTCATTAAGAAATGTAATCATCGAGAGCAACGCTTAATATCGTTTATATTTGCTTCACCGAAGAATTCTGAGTTGTAAGTGGATTCTACTTCAAGACATTCTCTCAGAAAACTGTACTCGAGCAAAACAAGGAATCTATTGTATGCCCGATCTTGATCCATGCTCCACTTCATCAGTTACGGTTTCAAAGTAATACCTTACTTAATCCTTCTCATTGACAATTTGGCATTACTTTGACTCAGTTATTTTTCTTGTTCAAAATTCCAGGTTTTGGTCAAAAGGCCGCAACTCTACAGGTTTGCCACTTTCTTCAGATCTCTCATTCTGCCTTCGTCAAAAAAATGGCTAAAGTAGATTCACATCAACCGTGCATTTGATGTCTAGGCCATTCCCTTACGACGCTCCTGATTGGCTGTTAATTAGCCAATCACAGGGCTGGAGACTCTCAGTCTCTCTCGAGAGAGTTCACATGGGTAGGATCTATCTTCCACCTCTCCTGAGCTATACGTCTTTCAGGAGAGGTGAAACATACATCCTGCCTATATGAACTCTCGAGAGAGACTGAGAGTTTCCAGCCGTGTGACTGGCTTATCAACAGCCAATCAGGAGCGTCGTAAGGGAGTGGCTTAGACATCAAATGCACGGTTGATGTGAATCTGCTTTAGGAAGTTTTGTTATTTCTTGCTGATGAACCTGTGTGGTGAGTGTTAGTTCGAGCTACTTGATTCTCGGAAAATGTCAGCTCCTGTGTCACGACTCCCGAGATCAGAGGCCTCTCACTCGCCTCCTCACTGTGCAACCATTGCACCGTCTGACAGTGTTAAGGCGTCAAACAGTAGGAAGCATAACAGAATCTGAAATGCGGCTGTAAAGTCACTGCCAAATGTTTTGTTTATGCATAGACACTTGCTTGTGCATCAGTAAATTTAATCCGATTTTAGTCTGCACTTCATTGTAAATCTTTTCATTTGCCTGTTGCTTCTTTGATGAAATATGAAAATAAATAGGCTCGGTACATAAACTGTGTTCTGATAAAATCAGGAGAAAACAAGACTTAAGAGATCTAACTTTCTACGTCGTTGCATCATCCTCAACCCTTTTATTCGTTTCGTATCATCCGTTTTGTTATTCTTAGGTCTGTCTAGACGTGAGCTCTTTAGACGACATTGCACTGGGTTCTCGGTGAACTTGCAAGACTTCTCTCTCTCTCTCTCTCTCTCTCTCTCTCTCTCTCTCTCAATGCTCTGCTCTTTTCGCATGACGGAAGCTCTTGGCTTTTCATGACCTCCAAAGCGTAACTTATATGTTTCTTATAAGTCGAATGCTGTGCTGTTTGTTCTCATGTTAGCGAAGAAAAGGAAGAAGAAGAAAGATGGTAACAATACTGTCTTCTTTCTCAGCGGAGCGAAGAAATGTCATAAAAACGTCTCCTCCTTCTCGCCTGGGAAAGCCAGCGGTCGGTCTAATCCGTCCGAAGGAAATGGTATCGCACGCACCGACTGATTAACATCCTATAATTAAATCTGAAACCGGTAGAGTCCGGTTCAATTAGTACAGGTGGATTATCCTGACGGAGTTTAGTGCTACACACACACGCACAACACACACACACACAAACATGGCTGTGATTGAGCTTGTTTTAGTTTACGAGTGAAGACTTACACACGCGCTCATACTTTACCTTGTTCAGAAATAGCACTGTAGACGCATGCATTTTTTTTTAAATTAATTTTCCGAAAAAGAAACCTGTTGAGATGGCTTTGTCTGTCCGTCGTCCCCATTTTTTCTGTCCCCGCTCAGCTCTTAAAAATTACTGAGGCTAGAGGGCTGCAAATTGGTATGTTGATCATCCTCCTACCAATCATCAAACCCTAAATTGCAGCCCTCTAGCCCCAGTAGTCTTTATTTTATCTAAGGTTAAAGTTAGCCATGGCCGTGCGTCTGGGAACGATAAAGGACAGGCCACCACTGCCGGCTGAAAGTTTCATGGGCCGTTGCTGAGAGTTTCATACAGCAGCGTATTGTATATATAATTCTCTGATGCAAAATAGTTCGCACAAATCATAAAGCATTCGTTTCCATTGCATATTTATGATTGTGTCCGATTATGTTAATCGATATAGGGTATATATAGTACATGAGTCTATTTTAACGAGTGCTTCCTGTATGCGTGTGTATCCATAACGAGTGCAACTCAAACATATACATCACAACTTTGTATCTGTTGATGTTATTATATGAATACAGAATACATGCTGATACATATGCACCCAGAAAGGGAGTTGGTACACACGCAAACTCGCTTAAAACATCTATACATATGTATAACCAAACATTAATACTATTAGGCAAAAATAACAGTCAAATACGAAAGAGTAAATATCAAAGCTTTTAAAAATCTATCCTTATCTATGTTTTTAAGCTGTTGTTTCTTTAGTTATTTCTGATTTTATTTTCTTTGGGAGGGGGGGGGGGAAGGGGCGGTCAAACACATACGATGGCTTTTAAGCCTAAGCACTCTAGATGTACTGCGTCAAGGTAACTTTATAATGGCCTATAAACTTTATTGTTGGAAGCCTTATACATTCTCTCTCTCTCTCTCTCTCTCTCTCTCTCTCTCTCTCTCTGTACGAGAATAAGTTAGGCCAATTTTAATCGATAATCTAAAAATTTTATACATAGTAACTGTTGGTTGATTAATTTACTATTAAGCCTAATCTGGATACATAGCAACTCAAGATAATGCTTAGTCAATACAGTTGTCAGCGCAAGATGGTGTATACTCTTTCCAGCAAGTTTAAGCAATAAAGATGTGTATGTGTGTGTGTACGATTTGCTTTCATATTGCTTACATGGATTAAAGATTTCTAGAAGTTCATTTCGTATCACGCTTCAAGAAAACCAAGGAAAGGCCAAAGTTGGATGGATGGGAGATGACGTTTCTCGTGATCTCGTCAAATCTCGCGCAACAATAACAAACAGATTTTTATGGCAGTACGCTCTCTCTCTCTCTCTCTCTCTCTCTCTCTCTCTCTCTCTCTCTCTTCTTTTTCTCGATCGCTAAAGACAAGCGCGTCATTGTCTGAAACTCATCATTCAGGAACATTGATTTCACGTCGCGTCGGTTTGGTACTGGAGTGGGTGGGAGCCACTCATGGCTGAGCAACTGTCTAGATAAAATGACGCGCTCATTTTTCCTTTGCGAGAATATCTTCTGATACGTTATCTAATGAGAAAATCACAATAACGCACTGATTGTTTACAAGAGGACCTGCGTTATCGAGAGAGTGAGAGACCTATATGATGTTTTGAAAGACGGATGCATTGAAAACTTGATTCGCACAATTTTTTTCGCTCATTGTGGCAGCCAGTCCAGATGTTCCCGAATCCTTCTCAGACCTCAGTACAAGTTAGTCTCTCTCTCTCTCTCTCTCTCTCTCTCTCTCTCTCTCTCTCTCTCTCTCTCTCTCACTCGTTGTGTTTATTGGATTGTGAACCAGGTGTTGCATGTCTTGCGTGTATCCCCTCCGCTGGCCGTTGACGTATAATTTCTCCGGTGTCTTTCGAAATATGAAAGTTCTGATAAATGCTGGTGGACTTTCATGGAAGAGGGGAAACTGATGAGTGATGATAAGGTTGCGGGTGCAGTTGCCACTTTGGTGATTCTGCCGCCCGCGTTTCCCAGTAATTATTAATCGGAATCAGAGACATTTCTGCCAATTTAGACCGACGCCTCAATGATTTATACTTTTCAATATCTTTCGAGAGCAGTTCGGGGGTTATTCAAGATACACTGATCATCACAAAGCCTTTAAATTATATGAATTCAAAGTCTCGCTGGCAACTGTGGTTCCCGGAAAGGCATAGAGGATGCAGCGTCAGCAATTTCTTGAATATTGCTTTCCTTTAACGAACTCCTTGACGAGTTAAGGAACGGTTTCTCTTGGATTGGATTGCAGTAATGCGTTTGCGCAGTCGAAACTTCGGGAAATATTTTTAATAATTTCTAAAGTGATAAAGGTTACTGTCATCTCGAGTCTTGAGTCACGTGAAACGATAACTTTAAACACAGAAACTATTGAGTTATATATATATATATATATATATAATATATAACTCAATAGTTTCTGTGTTTATATATATATATATATATATATATATATATATATATATATATATAAATATGTATGTATGATATTTCTTTATACATTTTATGTATATTATATACATTTAATATACATATATATATGTATGTATGTATAATACATATATATATATAGTATATATGTATATATATATATATATATATATATATATAATATACACATAAGATATATATATATATATATATATATATATATATATCTTATGTGTATATTATATATAGATATATATATATATATATCATATATACATATATATATATGTATATTATACATATATACATATATATATGTATATTAGATGTATATAATATACATAAAATGTATAAAGAATATATACATACATACATATTTATTATATATATATATATATATATATATATATATATATATATATCTTATGTGTATATTATATATATATATATATATATATAAATATGTATGTATATATCTTTATACTATTTTATGTATATTATATACATCTAATATACATATATATATATATATATATGTGTATATATGTATAAGAATATATATATATGTATATTTGTTTTAGTAAAAATGGTATTAATTCTCGCCGAAACGAGAAGATGAATATATTTCACGAAACTTGAATGAATGATATGTAAATGCAACAGACAACTAGAACAATTTCGAACAAAATAACAAAGAGGAAGAAGCTTTAGCGTCAACAACTGAAGAAGGGAAAGGAAAATGGCCTTTGAAAGTAAGGTTCCTACATTTTCCGTCGTTTCCAAGGTTAGATAACAACCGAAGAAGGTCCATTAGAGGGAATGAGTCATTATCCCGATATCCCTACGGTGCCGTTCGGGACCTTGCCCCAAAATAATGGCCACCCTTCTACGCTCCCTGACTCTCTACTCCGTTCCGTCCTATCGATCCTCACCCACGAAGTTTATTCGGAATTAGTGAAGATTTTATACTAGTACAGAATAGGTCAAGTAACATTTTAAAATTTTGTTTTAAATTTCATAAAAGGCTCTAAGGTTTTCTTGCTTTTATTCTCGTCACCGAAATCTGTAGGTTATCTCTAGTTTTTTTGTTTTTCTGAAGATTGTAAGACACTAAGTAAAAATAATTACAAAGCAAAATAATGAATAAATAAAAATAATAAAAAGCTAGAACTTCGTAAATCTCTTGGTGACACGTGACGAAAAAATACTTATTCTCATTGAAGTGAAAGTAAGAAGCGTGCAATCTCTAGAAGAATAAAATAGTTTTAAGTCGATTTACAGGATACTACAACATCCAACTAAAGTCCAAGTCATACAGATGAAGACAAAAGGAAACATAAACTATAAATACAAGGATGAAAATGGAATTTTGTGTGTGTAATTTCATTTTCATCCTTGTATTTATAGTTTATATTTCCTTTTGTCTTCAATTGGATGACTTTGTCTTTAGCTGAATTTTGTAGTATCCTGTAGATCGACTTAAAACTATTTTATTCCCCTCAATGTTACACACTTCATACTTCATAGTTTTATTCCTCTGAATAATAATAATAATCATATGATGGTAGGAGACCCTCTCTTAAACATGTTTTGTCAAAGAGGATGGTAGCAGCATCAGTGGAAATGATTTTATATATGGTCTTTTCAATTCTTCTTATTACTCTCTTCTCATCAGGGCTGATATTAGCAAATATCAGCCCTGATGAGAAGAAAGTAATAAGAAGAATTGAAAAGACCATATATAAAATCAATTCCACTGATGCTGCTGCCATCCTCTTTAACAAAATAATAATAATAATAATAATAATAATAATAATAATAATAATAATAATAATAATAATAATAATAATAGGAGACGACAAAAACCTAACCACTTGTAGCCAGTGAAAGGGGCAACAACATCTGGTCAAATTTTCGTTAAAAAAATCCACACTCAGTTTCTTGCGGAATGTTGTTGACGAACAGACGAACAAACAAATCGGAGGTAGCGAGACAATTATCTCATCCAGAGTTATCCTGTTGCCAGTCAGTCAGGGATGAAACCCCTGTGTACAAAACTGACAGCCTGAGGAACCTTTAAACTTCGCCTTGAACGTTTCATCTTACAGGCTCACTTGTTGTAACACTTAGGAATGTTCAATCGCGCAACTTTATATTCGATGTATCTTCTTTCATTCGTTTTCTCTGCAAGACCAAACCACCTATACTCTGTTTTTTTTCCATCTGTCCATCCGCCTGTGGTGTTTCTGTATGGTAACACTGCGTCCCGGGCTCTAGATAGTTACATTCAGCTTACATTCAACAATAATAATAATATCCTATTTCGAATATTAACGGTGTACTTCGCATACAGTAAATTATTAAAACACTTTTCAGTTGAAAATGTACACCCAGATATCCTTTTATTTACCTAAAACTTACACATACCGTAACTATTTAAAGCCCGGGACACAGTGTTACCATACAAAAACACACAGGCAGATGGACAGATGAAAAAGAACAGAGTATAGTCATATTTCCAAGGAGCCATAAAAGACATTCTTTTATTCCATAACAAAGGTACAATAAAAGCGTTCAACCATCCATGTTCTCCCAGATGAGTGAATCAAGTATTTTTTCCCTGCTACAGAATTCGATGCTTAGTCTGATAGTTTATGCACTTGCTTAATAAAAATGAGGTACCTTAGTTTCACAAAAAAAAAGTATTCTTGTCATTTGTTAATAAAAGCATCTGTCAAAACCCGTATAAAAAAAAATTAAAAGAAATCAAACGTTTGCCAGGTGCGTTTTGATTTGATTTAAATGTATGTTTCAAATATGTCCAAGCAATTCTTGACTTTAAATAGTGACTATAAATTCTCAAGAAATGCATTAAATTTTGTACCCAAATATGCTTTGTCATATAACGTCTCAGAATAAACAATCAAAGGTTTACAAATACAACTTTGTTCTTATACGTTCTTTAGTGTACTACTATATTATATTTAGAATAACCATCAAACACTCAGAGGTTCATTTTAACTCGGGTGGATCTTATAGGAAAGAAGTGACTACCAGAGTCACCAAACTGAGGAAAAACGCTACTTTTAATGTGGAAAAAAAATGGTAGGTCAACCAATTAAAGGACTCAATTTTTCCTGCCGTATGCCCACTCATCCTGACCTGCAAGCTGAATGAATTAATGGCATGTTAACCAGACTTTCCTCTTTCCTAAAATTTAGCTTTCATAGTCTGCTTCAGCATCAAGAGCTGTGCTGGTTTAATGCACCGCAGCACCAACTACCACAAACGAAAATTTGGGTGTTTCCAGAACCCCTTTCCAGAGCAAAACAATCTATGCATTAAGAGTAAAATCTCATCTTAGATCCCAAAAATATATCGTTTCCTATACATGTTTCTTTTATAGACTTTAAACTAAGGATAAAGAATCGTAATCGTCAAAAAGTACACATTCAGTGACAGAACATATATCCCTGAACATAACAGTTCAGATGAAGGGTAGAATTTGGTCCAGAATATTTGTTGCTTTCTGACTAAGTTTAGAGTGAAATCCCTGGGAAGTCGTTCATCTGCTTAAGGGAAACCTTATATTCTTCTGTCTCATTGTTTATATATCGCTCGACATCTTCCAACCTCTTAAATGACGCCGTCTGCTTTATGACGATGTAAAAGATACACAGTAAAGCTTGTTAAACCACAGTACCTCCGTCAACGAAGTTGGGAGAGGTAATGTATGTGCTTGTGTGAGCGTCTGTGCGAATGTGCCAGTGTCGTAACAAACTTGCTCAAGAACGGATGTGCTGATATTGCATAAACTTCGCGAAAATATTCATAAGCACCCCCTCCCCCCCGGGCCACCTCACCCCTCCCTCCTGATGTCTTAACTTCGTTATGGAGACTATCTGGTCCATTACTTAGTGCAGGGAGCTTTCAGGACTCCGTGGTGTCTTTTTATAACGATGGACGTTGCATGGTTTGCAGTGGTATGCTCTCTACTGAGTGATCTTGTTAATATCAGTATTTCGTTCGAAGCATTTGAATCATTTCATCACCACCAATTAGATATATTGATTTTTTTTAATTCGTCTCTAATGTCTCCTATGACCAACGCCCAGTAACTGTTGACAACTATGAGAATCCGATTAGTATAGCCACATCTTAAACTAAGGAAGTGTGTCTACGTCAGTGTTCCCAAGACAGATCAAGTAAAGCCATACTCTCTCCAGTAATAATTGAAGTAGGTAGAAAAGAAGAATAACAGAAAGTAGACTTCATCCTTTACCTAACCTCGCCGGGGATGCCTTACCCCATTTCTTTTGATTATCCTTCACACCTGCCTTCGTCAGAGGGTTAAGATGTGATCTGAGATGAATGCACAGGAGTTGCTCATGATTGCAGGAATGCACTTGCCCTTCACAAAATAACTCCGGATATTGAAAGGAATTTATTTTTTGTTTAAACAAAATAGTATAGTTACTTTCAGGAATAGATGCTTTTGTCAGTAATGACTATAATACCGACATTTCTAGGAAAATCCACTGGTTAGGAGATTGAGATCAGTTTAGAATAGAACAGAGTATAGAATTGAGGCCAGAGGCCAAGTCATTCAGCGCAGAAACAAAATTTACAGTAAGATTCGGAAGGTGTAACAGGAGGAATA
Source organism: Macrobrachium nipponense (assembly GCF_015104395.2). Lineage (NCBI taxonomy): Eukaryota > Metazoa > Arthropoda > Malacostraca > Decapoda > Palaemonidae > Macrobrachium > Macrobrachium nipponense. The sequence goes on along the minus strand of NC_087208.1, from coordinate 69,003,434 downwards.
TCTCACAGTTGCACCATGAAACAACTGTTAGACAGGGTAGAAAGTCTGATGAAAGAAAGAATATGAACGGAGATGCAGCAAAAGGAATGAAAGGTGTTGCAGCTAGGGGCCGAAGGGATAATGCAAAGCCCCTTCAGTAATGCTTATAGTGCGCCAAGTGAAGTGCACTGAAGGCATCACCTCCTTAATGGGGATATAAGTTCAGAGCAATGATTTTCAGAATCGTAAATGTATTTCCTTAGAATATGCCAGTTTCAAAAAATTAATGCCCTTCTCCATATAAAACTTCTAAAAAGGCTATCAGTGGCATTTTGGAAGAAAGAAACTACATTGAAATGTAGGACACGTCACCCTTTCATAATGCTCCATTCTTTATCTGGAATTGGTAACAGGTGTGCCTACTTCATGCCACTGCGCAGAAAGAGAGAGAGAGAGAGAGAGAGAGGAAGGGATCGTTTGGCCTGAGGAGAGGGAGAGGCGAACTATAACAATGACCAGTTTTGTTGGTGAACAAACGAGGACGGAAAATGGTTGTTAACCGTGATATCGGCCAAGTAGGGAGGAATGCGGTCTCACGTTCTATTTTTGCCTTTCTTTTTAAAGGTCTTGCCTTTCTTGCTCAGGGGCGTTACGCAAAACTACTCACGCAAACATATTCAACGAACTCCGGCGCAAACACACGCACACAGCGTATTTGAAATCAACCGGCTACATGCACAAATACATATAGTATACTATTTATACAAAAAGCATGCAAACATACCCATAACGTTTATGAAAATTTAATCTACTTGTCTACACACGAAGGCCACAGAAGGAACTCCAAGCTAATCAGTTGAAGTATTTCATGGATGCCTTTTCCTCTGAGAATCTTGAAATCTAAAAGAGGAATTGGTAAACTTGAGTGTTTCACCCTGGCTCCGAGAGCGCATTATTAGGTGCAGTCGAAACGATCGAGTTCAGCTTGCTATCAACTGTTCTGTGTGTATTTTTATTGAACATGCATCTTTATGTATTGACAACTGGGGCATAACAACATGAGGATTCGGTAAACCACCTGGACTCAAAGGTAAAGTGTCGCGACTACAGCTAATCTTCTAGAAGTCTTAGGCTCTGAAAAGTAATGGCGAGAACCATATTTTATCGTTTCCTATATAATAACTTGGTGGCTGCGAGTTCGATTCTCGGGCATTCCACTGAGGGGCCAGAGATGTGTATTTCTGGTGATAGAAGTTCACTCTTGACGTGGTTCGGAAGTCACGTAAAGCCGTTGGTCCCTTTGCTGAATAACCTATGGTTCCATGCAACGAATAAATTCCATACAAACCTATATAATAACAAAAGGTTTTATCAATGGAGCATTTATTTTTCAAGTATATAACAACGATAATACTTCGACGAAGAAGTTGACGTTGAGATGTTCAGTCGTACAGCAAAAGGGGCAAACCGACTTGTACAATGACGGGTGCCCTGGTCTCGCAGTCTTTGATTGTGTGATTATTTCAAACAGTATTTATAAATAGCGATTCTCATCTAAGATCTGACAGATTTATCAAAAGCCGGTGATATATGTCAACTTCAACGAAGCCATTGCGTAAATATCGTGGGTGTTTGTTATTTTTCTGTTAAAGAAAGCTACTAAGATGGCTATTTGCCTTGCCGTCCACACTTTTTCTGTCCGCCCTGAGACCTTAAAAACCCTCCAATCATCAAACATACCAAATTGCAGCCTTCTAGCATCATTAGCTTTTATTCGATTTAGGGTTAAAGTTAGCCAAGGTCGTTGCGTCTGTCACCGCTATAGCTGCCAACAGCACAGGCCATCACCAGGTCGTGGCTGGAGGTTTCATGGGCCTTGGCTGAGAGTTTCATACAGCATTATACGCTGTACAGAAAAATCGATTGCGCCGAAGAAACTCCAAGGCTCTCTTTACTCGTTAGCTTTGACGAGACTGTAACAGTAACAGTAGTACATATTGCAAAACACTTGCAGCGTAATTCTTACTTGCCCATATATTTGCAAATTTAAAAGCATACGCAGGGGAAGAAATCGACGCTTTACAAGATAAAACGGCTTAAAGGAGAAAAGCAAAAACACTTCTTCGCATTGCACGCCACCAAACTAACCCCCCCCCCTCCAGAAGAGCAATTTTGTATGGATATACATACACACGTGCACAGATACACAGACATTCGTATGTTCATACAAAATTTACCTTTTAGCAGGGGTGGGGTGTCGGTTTCTTAAGGTTTGACCTTTTGAAAATAAGCATGTAGTTGCTTAGACTAAGTGTATCATGTAATTATTATTGTGTATTAACACACATATATATATTATATATATATACATATATATATATATATATATATATATATATATATATATATATATATATATATATCTATATATACATATATATATATATATATATATATATATATATATATATATATATACAGAGAGAGAGAACTCAGATTCTATTTAGCAGAGCATCGAATGAGCTTGGTAAATATCTACCTCATAGAAATACATCCCCTCTCCCCATTCACGTTACCTGCTTGCTCACACGCATCTTGTCTTCGGACGACGCCATCACATTAATCCCCCAGAAAGTAGGTCGTTTGATTCCCTTTCCTCCTCCTCCTCCTCCTCCTCCTCCCTTAGAAGTATGTGTACGTGTCCTTTATGCAGTAACTGTATAGGGGCGAAATGCCCCTTTAGCTTATTATGAAGGAAAGGGACGATCCCTGATTAGAGAGGGTCTGTCAAGCATTGTGTGAAATTTATTGAGCTTTATTTTGAGTTATGGCCTGTATACAATACGCAACAAGTATGTAATATGTTATAATCTTACTCAAGCACAAGCAAAACTTGTATACATACGCAGGGATATTATATATATATATATATATATATATATATATATATATATATATATTATTGGTGCGTATGTATACGAGTTTGCTTGTGCTTGAGTAAGATTATACATACATACTCGCGCTATAACTCACAAAAAATCTTCACAAATTTCGCAAAATGCTTGACATATGTGCCTAATATATATCTATATATAAATATGAATGAATATATATATATATATATATATATATATATATATATATATATATATATATATATATATATATATATATATATATAGTTATACCTTTCTTCGTGGCCAGGTCATCACTTTTTTCTAATACCCCGGACCCGAGATCGAATGCTCTCTTAATTTAGCTGCAGTCTTCACAGTGACAAGTGTTTCTAAAATGAAAATAATTTGAGAAGATAAGAGGGTCCTGCGGTTAACAAATACTACATATATATATATATTATATAATATCTATAATAATTTTATATATATTATAATATAGGTATATAATAATATATATAATCATATATGAGTGTATTTGTGTTAAGGATATACACTGAATTCTCTGCGATGACGCTAGCTATTTGAAGATATTCAAATGAGAGAGAGAGAGACAGACAGACAGACAGACAGACAGACAGACAGACAGACAGACAGACAGAATCTGGTCTAGCCTTGGATATCTTTATAATTTTCTGCATAATATCCGCCTAAAGGCTTTTTCGTATAACGACTAAGACGGGAAAGTAAAACATTGTATGGAATTCCATTGGGAAATTAGTCCCAAACAGGATGGAAGGAAATTTTCTCTATTTTTCACCTCATTCGAGTTATTTTTTATTTATTCATCTATTTTTTTTTTTTTTTTAACCAGTGCCATATGTTCACTATTAAATCATCAGGCTCACGACAGCAAACTTTTTCCCTCAGTCAAGGTTTTCCCTTACTGTTTTTTTTTTTTCAGTTTACATTCTTTACTTCTAATCATTCCTTCTTCATCGCCTTCTTCTTCTCCACTTAAAAGACGTGGCAGTCTGGTCTACCTTTTTTAGGACTTAATTACCTCGTTTCCAGCCAGTCCTTGTATCAGTCACGGCCCAGGAAAGGAAGGGTTCCTTGAGAACAGAATGACGAGTGAAATTTTTTATAAGAAAATATGGGGGTTTTTGTTGTTAATGTCTTTGTTTCTGGTATTTTAATTGGTTGTGTTTGTAACTTTTGTCCTCACTACTCGATATACATATATATTTTTCCCCCACATTTGGATATCCATTTATTTTAGGGGTTGCTCGGTGGACAATAATAATTATAATAATAATAATAATAATAATAATAATAATAATAATAATAATAATAATAATAATAATAATAATAATAATAATAATAATATAGTAATTGAGAAACAAATCTACAGCTATGTATATGACATAAATTTAAAGATAATTATGTACAGAGCTTTCGGGAATCTGTTAGATTGAAAAGGGGAATCGAACAGATTCCTGAAAGCTCAGTACAGATTTATCTTCAAATATATGTACATATTATTAACTGCGGATTTATTTCTCCATTTCAAGACTCATGCTACCATGTGTATTTTTTATAATAATAATAATAATAATGATAATAATGATAATAATAATAATTTATAATAATAATAATAGAGGGGACTAAACAACACAATAGAAGATGTAAAACAGAGGCCTAAGGCCAAAGCACATAAGATCCAACGGTACATAATAAGGGATACCAACAGAACAAACTATTCGGAACCAACCAGAAAAGAGTATACAGCCAACTAATAGGGGAAGACAACCACCCAGAAATTCCTGAAGCCGAACCAAGTAAGAGACTCTGGGAAAACATATGGAGCAATCCGGCATCACACATCAAACATGCAACATGGCCAGGAAGTCAAGGAAGAAGAAACAGGGAGAATAAAACAAAGATTCACAGAGATCACGACAGACACAGTCAGACCACCAAACTAAAGAAAATACCAAACTGGAAAGCCCCAGGTCCTGATGAAGTCCATGGATACTGGCTCAAAAACTTCAAGGCCCTACACCCACGAATAGCAGAACAACTCCAGCATTGTATCTCAAATCACCATGCACCCAAATGGATGACCACAGGAAGAACATCCTTAGTACAAAAAGACAAGAGTAAGGGAAATATAGCCAGTAACTACAGGCCTATCACCTGCCTACCAATAATGTGGAAGTTACTAACAGGTATCATCAGTGAAAGGCTATACAACTACCTAGAGGAGACAAAACACCATCCCCCACCAACAGAAAGGCTGCAGAAGGAAGTGTAGGGGCACAAAAGACCAGCTCCTGATAGACAAAATGGTAATGAAGAACAGTAGGAGAAGGAAAACCAACCTAAGCATGGCATGGATAGACTATAAGAAAGCCTTCGACATGATACCACACACATGGCTAATAGAATGCCTGAAAATATATGGGGCAGAGGAAAACACCATCAGCTTCCTCAAAAATACAATGCGCAACTGGAATACAATACTTACAAGCTCTCGAATAAGACTAGCAGAGGTTAATATCAGGAGAGGGATCTTCCAGGGAGACTCACTGTCCCCACTACTCTTCGTAGTAGCCATGATTCCCATGACAAAAGTACTACAGAAGATGGATGCCGGGTACCAACTCAGGAAAAGAGGCAACAGAATCAACCATCTGATGTTCATGGACGACATCAAGCTGTATGGTAAGAGCATCAAGGAAATAGATACCCTAATCCAGACTGTAAGGATTGTATCTGGGAACATCAGGATAGAGTTTGGAATAGAAAAATGCGCCTTAGTCAACATACAAAAAGGCAAAGTAACGAGAACTGAAGGGATAAAGCTACCAGATGGGAGCAACATCAAACACATAGATGAGACAGGATACAAATACCTGGGAATAATGGAAGGAGGGGATATAAAACACCAAGAGATGAAGGACACGATTAGGAAAGAATATATGCAGAGACTCAAGGCGATACTCAAGTCAAAACTCAACGCCAGAAATATGATAAAAGCCATAAACACATGGACAGTGCCAGTAATCAGATACAGCGCAGACCTTACCTTACAGACCTTACATCTTGTTCGGGTTGCCCCAGGTCCCTCAGTGTGAGGCACCTCTAATGTCTACCAGAGAGTTGCTAGTACATCTTCCGGTATATTTTGCAGGAATAGTGGAATGGACGAAGGCAGAACTCGGCAGCATAGATCAGAAAACCAGGAAACATATGACAATACATAAAGCACTACACCCAAGAGCAAATACGGACAGACTATACATAACACGAAAGGAAGGAGGGAGAGGACTACTAAGTATAGAGGACTGCGTCAACATCGAAAACAGAGCACTGGGGCAATAACTGAAAACCAGTGAAGACGAGTGGCTAAAGAGTGCATGGGAAGAAGGACTAATAAAATTAGACGAAGACCAAGAAATATACAGAGACAGGAGAATGACAGACAGAACAGAGGATGGCACAACAAACCAATGCACGGACAATACATGAGAGAGACTAAAGAACTAGCCAGCGATGACACATGGCAATGGCTACAGAGGGGAGAGCTAAAGAAGGAAACTGAAGGAATGATAACAGCGGCACAAGATCAGGCCCTAAGAACCAGATATATTCAAAGAACGATAGACGGAAATAACATCTCTCCCATATGTAGGAAGTGCAATACGAAAAATGAAACCATAAACCACATAGCAAGCGAATGCCCGGCACTTGCACAGAACCAGTACAAAAAGAGGCATGATTCAGTAGCAAAAGCCCTCCACTGGAGTCTGTGCAAGAAACATCAGCTACCTTGCAGTAATAAGTGGTACGAGCACCAACCAGAGGGAGTGATAGAAAACGATCAGGCAAAGATCCTCTGGGACTATGGTATCAGAACGGATAGGGTGATACGTGCAAATAGACCAGACGTGACGTTGATTGACTAAGTCAAGAAGAAAGTATCACTCATTGATGTCGCAATACCATGGGACACCAGAGTTGAAGAGAAAGAGAGGGAAAAAATGGATATGTATCAAGATCTGAAAATAGAAATAAGAAGAATATGGGATATGCCAGTGGAAATCGTACCCATAATCATAGGAGCACTAGGCACGATCCCAAGATCCCTGAAAAGGAATCTAGAAAAACTAGACGCTGAAGTAGCTCCAGGACCCATGCAGAAGAGTGTGATCCTAGAAACGGCGCACATAGTAAGAAAAGTGATGGACTCCTAAGGAGGCAGGATGCAACCCGGAACCCCACACTATAAATACCACCCAGTCGAATTGGAGGACTGTGATAGAGCAAAAAAATAAAAAGAAAAAAAAATAATAAAAATAATAACTATTATCTTTCTTGTTGTTGTTGTAGTCAGTGATGTTCAGATCTTACAGTCATACTCAGTCGATCAAGTAGTTTATTACTTCTTATGAAGGAAAGAAAAATAAGTAAATGTACAAGCTCCATAGTTTTCGTGAACCCATTTGCAATGTTATGGTGCCCCCAATCGTGAATATCAAACTAGCTTTCCCAGACAGCTGAGTCACCTGGTTTCTCTGAAATAGCCTTTTTTTTATTTCTTTATTTCCAGTTGCTGTTTCATCTGAGTCTTACTTTTCTTTCGTACAAACATTCAGCTGACAAAGGCTGTTATTCAGACAAGCGAAAGCTTGTGTAGATTTCTGCCGTGTTTAAAATGCATACTTATGTTACTGTACATCTCGTACAGCAAGCATCTATATATCTGAATTGACTATGGTGGTATAATTCCTATGGGAAAAAATATATAAAACATTACCGTCCATTTCCTAGTTGCAATGACAAATGTACGCATAAATATACGTACATGATGTACTCATAAACAACGTACACATACACGCCCATTGCACATTCCCAGATTGTTCACTGGAAATGAAAGAACGAAGAAAGAAAGAAAAAAACCACGAAGACCTCGCTAATACCCGGAAACTGGATCAATGAGGTGATGGCGGAGGGTTTTGCGACCATAGACCCCCTCCTCCACAAGCTAGGAAGACTTCGCGGGGGCATCCTCTGCACAGCACAGTCATGAGAGGGAACCCTACGAAGCCCGAGAGAGAGAGAGAGAGAGAGAGAGAGAGATGTCGCAAGATTTCTGATTTTTTTTTTTTCATTTTTTTATGTGAAATGCAGCACTTGGAGTAAAAAGCAACTTGATGCAATAACAAGTATGCCGGAAACTGACTGAGTTGATCTTTGCCTGTGTGCGTGCGTACATGTGTTTGTGAGAGAGAGAGAGAGAGAGAGAGAGAGAGAGAGAGAGAGAGAGAGAGAGAGAGAGAGGAGGAGGGGGGGAGATGTGAGGGGAGGAGGACTGTATTAAATGTGTCAGATAGTTTAGCAAGACACAAACCATGCAGCCGTAGGTGTATGCTTGCTAGCGTGTGCGTGTGTAGGTGTATTTATGTGTGTGTGTGTGTGTGTGTGTGAGAGAGAGAGAGAGAGAGAGAGAGAGAGAGAGAGAGAGCTTCAGCTTCATTGGATTAAATTCATCAACCAAAAATGGATCTGCAGTAAACCGTTCCTATTTGCGTTGTTGGCTAAGTGAGTGTGTTGGTGTCTACGCGAGATAGACAGATTGTACCCCACTACTTAGGCGGGCATTTGGGCAGCTGAGCGAGCTTAACATTCCACCCTTTCAAGTACGTTTTGCGTAATTGATTGGTGGGTATCTGTGACGCTATTTCTGGCGGCTGAAGTGACTTCAGACGCCTCAGACCGTTTGGTGACTAAATAACCAATGTTGTTGGAACCTTGGGTCGTTCCTCAGTTTTAATAAGTTTTTATTTTTAGTTTTAATGAGGTTTTAATAAGTGGGATCTTTCCTTTCTGTATCTCCTTTACCTCCTCTCACTTCTTCCTAATGAACACCGTATTCTTTGAAAGCTTGAATTTTTCAAGTCAGTGGTCCCTTTGGTGGGCTTGTTCCGTGTGGATAGGTTTCATCTTCTGCATGTAATTAATGATAAAAATTATTATCATTATAATTAGTGAGAACGCCTGCAGGTTTGAATTTCCTTGTTTGAGTATACAAGCTGGCCAATAATAATTAAGAATAGCGATTTTGTCATGAATGACATTTTAAATGGTGCCATTCCTTTTGATCACTTTGACCTCAACGGACATCCATGTTTGTATATTATTGCCAATTATTCCACATAAGACGGGTATCCATAAGTTACATTAAAAAACAAAAACACATTTTTTTCTTAATCTTACAAAGGCCTTATCGTTCCAGTTACCTAAAATTAATCAAGATTTTTCAGTTTTCTGTTAAAGAAAACTATTCAGATGGCTATTTGTCTGTCTGTCTGCACTTTTTCTGTCTACCCTCAGATCATAAAAACTACTGAGGCTAGAGGGCTGCAAATTGGTATGTTGATCATCCACCCTCCAGTCATCAAACATACTAAATTGCAGCCCCTAGCCTCAGTAGCTTTTATTTTATTTAATGTCAAAGTTAGCCATGATCGTGCGTCTGGAACAGCTATATGTGCCAACAACGCAGGCTACCATCAGGCCGTGGCTGAAAGTTTCATGGGCCGCGACTGAGAGTTTCATGGGCTTTGGCTGAGAGGTTCATTCAGCATTATGCATTTGTTACTCGTTTTTATTACCCTTTATCAATGCCACTTGCGGTAAATCCAAAATTCTCCAGCAGTTACACACCTGGAATCTTCCCGCATGATGTGCACAGATTTGAAATGACTGTTGTCTGGTTACATTTTTCTTTACTTTGGAAAGTTTAGATTCTGTTATATTTCTCTGTCCCAGGGAAATTGTAATTCTCTCTCTCTCTCTCTCTCTCTCTCTCTCTCTCTCTCTCTATCTCTCTCTTCTCTCTCTCTCTCTTTACCTAGAAAGTTGACTTTTCTTTCGTCTGAGTTTGTCCTTCTCTTCAGAGAAGGCCAAGGGAGATTGACTTTGCCCTTTTCGTGGAAAAAGAAAAAAAAAATATAAGTGTTTAGCAAATTTTCGTATCGTATTTAAAACCGAACCTCCTTTCCTCTGCGAACTGTGTGGAAAAGAAATAGATTTCATTGATGCTCCTTCATTTCCCCCCCAATTTTGCCCATATAGCTCCCATCTTCATGGTCTAACACCTTGCTTCATTTTCATCATAAAAACTTATAATCACTCGCGTCAAATTCCCTCTTCTCGATGCATTTTGAATGTACTGTACATTGCATCCCTGTCAGTTGTGTTATAAGATTTTTCTAGGTTCATGTGCGCCAAAAAAAATTTTTTTTCTCTTTGATATAAACTTCGCACTTAATTCTTTCATAATAACTACTTGAACCAAACACTCTTTTAATTTTCAAAATCCACACTCCACTTCTATTGTCAATCCTTTTTGCCATTTCTTTTCTTCGTCTCAATCAAAATCCCAACATACACTTTCTATACCTATAGTATACTGAGCAGTGTTATATCTTATCATTCTTGCAATCAAATCCTTCACCTTTATTCTTATTACGAAGAGGCGACTATTCCTTTTGCCTATTCTTTTGCAACATTTCCCTAATCCAGACATACCTTACACACCATGGTCAGTCACTTAATTACACTTTTAATATCATGACACAAAACATAACTATTAGTAATCCCGTCTTCAATTCTTGTTGCATTTCTCCTCTTCATCGTTTTCATTGTCCGCCTTATAACTTCAACATCGACTTCTGAAAGTATTCTTAAATTTCAACAACCTATTCCGCTTTTGCATCATTCAGGTGTGTCTCTGCTTTTCTCATTCTCCTTCAGCAGTTATAAAAAGATATTCATCGACTGAGAACTGCACTGTATTCAAACAACATCTCCCCAACGGCAGTCTTTATTTCCAGATCGATTCCTGTTCACAAACCTTTTTCTCAACATTTACTTACTCAACAGACAACCTTCTTTCCCTTAAGAACTAGTTTCAATTTATCCCTAGATTATTATCTTGCCTTGCTTGTTTTCACGCACTTTCCTCCTTAAGAAAAACTTAAGTATATTTTAGTTTAACCAGACCACTGAGCTAATCAACATCTCTCCTAGGGCAGACCCGCAGTATTAGATATTTTAACGTGACTAGGAACCAGTTGGTTACGTAGCAACGGGACCTACAGCTTATTGTGGGATCCGAACGACATTATATCCAGAAATGAATTTCTAATTCAGTTTCCTACTGACTCCCTCATTCAGCCTCTTCTATGTTATTCAATTATCCTCACTCTTGTTCTGCAACTGCACCTCAGACAGTCTCCCTTGTTCTTTTACTATGCACCTAGTTCCATCGTCCTGCCACTAACAGGTTTTGCTCCATCTCCCCACCCTCCCTCGTTCATCTTCAAACATTCCCTGTTAAGTCTGTGATTCCATTCTTGAATTTTTACATACTCCTAATAAAATACATCCTCCACTTCAGTTTATAATCCTAGAGGCCATTCTCTTCATATCAATCTCACTCTCCAATCAAAGCTTCTTTCTATTCTTGCTTTTGCTTCAGCCGAATAATAATCACATAATCACGTACACCTCCTTCAGCCATCCCACTTCTCACCAATAGATCCATTAACTCAGGCAATTCCTTTTCTTTTGCTCCAGGAGCTACGCAATATTTTTAGTTGTCTGTAAACAAACACTGTTGAGAAAGCTTCGTCTGTCTGTCAGTCCGCACTGCTGAGGCTAGAGGGCTGCAAATTGGTATGTAGATCGTCCACCCTCCAGTCATCAAACATACCATATTGCAGCCCTCTAGCCTCAGTAGTTTTTAATTTATTTAAGGTTAAAATTAGCCATAATCGTACTTCTGACCCAACATTGGTACCTACAACACAGGCCACTACCGGACCGTGGCTGAGTTTCATGAGACGTGGCTAAGAGTTTCATGGAGCATGGCTGAAAGTTTCATCCAGTATTAGACGCTGTACAGAAAACTCGACTGCGCTGAAGGAACTTGGGGGCATTTTTCAGGTTTTTTTGTTTTTTTAAACCAACCTTTGCATTTAAGTCACCAAGTGCAACCATTGTTCCCATACTCCAGACACAGCCAAACCAATTCAGTCTCGCCAAGTAACTATCTTTCACTCTCTGTCACATTTCTGAGCCAATACTCACACTGTTGATGGCACCAACATGCTCCCTATATTGCAAGCTCTCTTATTTGTGAGGATGAGTAGCTTTGGGTTTGGTCATTACTTAGATGGGTAGGTGACCATCAGGAAACTAGAGGACTATGTTTTAGTGTCACTCTGTACAAAGCTAAATGGTGTATGGTGAAAAATTATATATATATATATATATATATATATATATATATATATATATATATAATATATTATTATAGTATGTATATATATATATATATATATATATATATATATATATATATGTATAGGTATGTATTATATATATATATATATATATATATATATATATATATATATATATATATATGTATGAATGAATACTTATCACATCACCGTGATTCATATAAATCATTCGAGCTACAAATGTCCTTTAATATCTAATTCGCTCTACCTCGGAATTGATATATTTTCATATATGTACCGAAGGGGAATTTTTTAGTTGATAATAATTTCGTCCCCCCCATGGGATCGAACCACCGTCCAGTGGACGGGAAACGAAATCAGAAATGGACAGTGACGCTATCGAGTCAGCCAGCAGAGAGGCTAATAAGTTTATATCGATTCTGACCATTACAAATCACCGTCGATCTCGGTGTTTTCGTAATTAGAATCAATATGAAACCCCCTCAACCATGCTAGCCGATTCGAGCGTTTGACCAACGTAGCCTTGTTATGAATACTTATCACATCACCGTGATTCATATAAATCATTCGAGCTACAAATGTCCTTTAGTATCTAATTCGCGCTACCTCGGAATTGATATATTTTCATATATGTACCGAAGGGGAATTTTTAGTTGATAATAATTTCGTCCCCCCATGGGATCGAACCACCGTCCAGTGGACGGGAAACGAAATCATAAATGGACAGGGGGTTTCATATCGATTCTAATTACGAAAACACCGAGATCGATGGTGATTTGTAATGGTCAGAATCGATTTAAACTTATTAGCCTCTCTGCTGGCCGACTCGATAGTGTCACTGTCCATTTCTGATGATTTCGTTTCCCGTCCACTGGACGGTGGTTCGATCCCATGGGGGGACGAAATTATTATCAACTAAAAATTCCCCTTCGGTACATATATGAAAATATGTCAATTCCGAGGTAGAGTGAATTAGATGTTAAAGGACATTTGTAGCTCGAATGATATATATATAGATATATATATATATTATATATATATATATATATATATATATAATGAGAGAGAAAGAAGGAACGAGAAGCAAGTGTACTTACAGCACGGTCCAGATAGCTAGACCGTGACTTACAGATACATTTATGCACACAGGTGCATCGGTATATCCACGCGAAGTGGGTACACGCGATTTTATATTTATGAATAAGAATTTATGTAAACCTGGTAACAGAAATACATTTATGTATACGAGTCCACTGCCCATTTCATGATTTGGTTACACCCTTGCTTGTTTAAATTGGGAAATAACACAGATCTTGGTTCAATATTTTCACCTGCGCTCCTATAGTACTATAGTCGTACTGACTTTATATATTGACTCAAATAAGGAGGACACGCTGGGAAGTGCAGTGGTCAGCGTTCAGCCTTAACCTGAATCTGAGATGAATAGATTTCGAGAGTCATCGGAGATAAATGTGTAGTACCACCCCCGAGTCTGGTGGTTTGTTTACTGTCGCTCGTTACGCATTCCTCTCATAATTGTGTCTTTTCCGTCTTGATATATTTTGGTCGCTGCGATGCGCTTTTGTTTTTTACGTTTTGGAACGTTTTGCATGACCCCCTCCGCTGTCTCTCCTTTCTTTCTTTCTTTCTTTGGGTGTTTTATCTCTCTCTCTCTCTCTCTCTCTCTCTCTCTCTCTCTCTCTCTCTCTCTCTCTCAAACCACGAAAAAATACGATAGAAAATAGAGAAATATAATATGCTGCAGCAAAAGGATGTTTTATATTCGTTATTTTTAATAAGGCTCTGATTTATCAGTCAGGTAACTCAAGCTTTGATGAAAATGTTGTCAGGATCCTTACCTTTCTTGTCATTTGCTGCCGCAAATCACTATTTATCATTATACTATCATTTATTAATATTGAATTTCTGGTCGCATTCACGCGATACATTTATTTTTAGTACGAAGCCACAAGGAAACTTCATTGGAATGTACGATGGGAACACCTGATTCGTACAGGAGTTAAGATTATTGAGGCGTATAGAATTCCAAGGGGAAGACATTACTTTGCATACCTAGAATGTTTATGATAGGGTTTGAGTGAGACATGAAACGGATGACGGAAGGAGTGATGTGCAGAAAAGTGCTTATTTAAACAAGAAAGGCGGTGTGGGAATCTAGTGCTTGTTATGAAACCATTATGTAAGAAGGTTAAAAGCAAAAGGAAAACTTTGTACCAAGCAAACTTGTGGCTGAATTAGTAGAGAAGAAGCAGTTGGAGAGGGGACAGTGTTTAAGTTAAATAGCACAAAAGGTAGGTTGTGAAGATCAAATAAAAGCTCTTATGATAGTAGAGAAACATGCATTAGAGTATTTATATAAAAAAAGTGACTAGTTTGTTTAAAAACTGGGTCTAAAATAAAGATTGTGCTTTCTGTCCAATGTTGTATAATATCTTTTTGGGTGGATAATGCAGGGTGTTAAGAGAAAGGACATTTGATGTTGTTTCCTAGTTATGGAAGCAAGTGTAAGGTTATGAGGACAAATGGAAACTAGAAATGATGGTATGATAAGAGGAGAGGTAAGTCACAGAATAGTTGAAACAACGAAGGTAGCAAGTGTGGGCAAAAACACTAGAAAGAGATTGTGTGTGTGTGTGTGTGTGTGTGTGTGTGTGTGTGTGTGTGTGTGTGTGTGTGTGTGTGTGTTTGTAGAAGCCAAACGTGGAGAGTACGAGCGAAGTTTTGAGCTAACTCTCCTTTATGGGAGTGATGTGCCAGTCTTGAATACGAAGAAGGAAAAGGGTGAAGCTGTCAAGATGAATAGTTTGCGAAGTTTGTTTGGCGTAAGAATAACTGGGGTATTAGAAATGCGGAGATAGAAGTAGTAGAAAGATTTATGCAGGGAAAAGTACTGATCAGTGTGTTTTGAGATGGTTCCGTCATGTAGCAAGCACGAATGGAGGACGATGACCTGGTAAAAAGATTATATGATTATGAAGTACCAGGAGGAAGGGAAAAGAAATACTTGGAAATGGCCGGCTAATTAACGCGAAATTGGTTTCCGTCGGGGGTTAGCGCCGTCATTCCACCTCCTTCGATGCAATTAGGCATTATTTGCAGCGTCCCTTCGGCCCATAGCTGCAACTACTTTCACTCTTTTATGTACCTCCGTTCATATTCTTTTTGTTTCATCTTATTGTCCACCCTCTCCTAACAATTGTTTCATAGTGCAACTGCTTTGAGGTTTTACTCCTGTCACGCCTTTCAAACCTTTTTAATGTTAATTTCCGTTTCAGCGCTGAATGGCCTTAGTTGCCCCAGTGTTTGGCATAATGCCAAAAATCTATATAAATCAAATCAAAACGCGAAATTGGCGTTGGAAAGAAGTGGTCTTGATGACCTGGAAGTACGAGAATGCCAGCAAGTTTGATGTGAATGGTGCAGGGTGCGCAGTGCGGTTTGTTTCACTACTGATGAGTCTTCTGTGTAGACGAGTGACGCGATTAATGTTGGGGACGTTTTCTGTCCAGGGGAGTCAACTCAAAATCAGCAATTAGGGGAAAGCCTCCTCGGTCATCACAAAACTGTAAATATTTGGGTAGAGCTTGTACCGTGCTCGAGCCCAGTGTTGCTGTCTCCCCTACCCTCCCGATCCCCTGCCTACCCCACCCCCTCTCGAGGTGGACAAACACTTTGGCATGAAGAGGTAGGATGTCTCCCCTACCCTCCCATCCCCCTCTAACTATCCCGCCTCCACCCAGGGCGGACAAACCGGCTTGCATGGGATGGGTGGTTGTGTCATGTCTTCCATCATGTCACCCGGGGAAGGACACACAAGATACACAGATTCATACATGTATCTTAGTAATGTTATAAGTACATTACATACCTCGCGCCCTATTTGTTAGGGTTTATCTACTTTGGCTTTAACTCGAAACTTTGGAAAACAGTTTCGAGTCTTTACAAAACATTCTTTTGTCCTCGTTTATTCCCATGATATTTTTAGGCTTCGGAGAAGAAGGTAAACAAGCGATTGGAAGATTAGGCGAAACTACTATATTTTTACTTTGTGCCTCTTTCTTTTGCTTGTGCTGCTTTTGTCGATAATCTTTAGGAATGCATGTCTATTAATGATAGTCAAATACGCAAGTTTATGGTCTTTAATGATAATGATGATGATGATAATATGCTGGAAGTAAACACTCTTTTGTACATGTTTTATATAAAGTAATAGCTGCCTCAGCTGCATGAACTTTATAAAAAAAAAATAGAGAAGAACCTATATCAAATTAATGCAGCTGAGGCAGCAATTACTTTTGATAAAATAATAATAATAATAATAATAATAATAATAATAATAATAATAATAATAATAATAATAATAATAATTTTCTACCTCGTATCCGGATACATCTCAGGACCCTCCAGTGATAAGCAATGACAATAATGCTGATAAATCTTTTACAACCATTAATACTTAGATCATTCCTTTTCTGTTGTTGATTCTCTTATAACCGTGTTAATCAGATTCTTCCGAATTTCTATTGCTGGCTCAAATTGTGCCAAGTGGGCTCGTAAAGTTGTTTTTGTAAGTCTCATTTCCTGTTAATGCCGCACATGGTTCTGAAAAATATACGTATGTATTATGTATACACAGTCAAAGTACGTAGTTTTGCGCTATGTAAACGAATACAGATTTCGTTATTGATTTTGTTTTAATGGGTAAGCAAGCGACTAAAATACAACAAGAATGTTGAAATGAAGCAATTACTTTCTGAAGAGGGAAATTCATAACTTGACAAGAATATTGGTGCGGTATAAGAAAAGTAGCTGTATATATATACATTCATAGTTTAACGAAAAACAGGTGACGAACTTTGATAAATAAATTGACGAATAACAACGAAGCATGAGTAAGAAAATGAACAACTTACGACTTACGGTATGTAGACGCCTTTATTATTGAATGCAATAATAATAATGATATTTTAAACAAAACAGAAAAACAAAAGGAAGAAAACGCCGAAGTAAAAGAAAAAAAAAATCATACCCGGACATCTGCGTGCTATTTCAGGACGACCAGGATTAGGCAGATGTCTCTCTGGAGGTACAACCGACCATAGAGCTACTGGCAGACATTTAGCAAGCAAACATGTCTTTGATTGCTGGCTCGTTTGATCATCAGACCCCGGTGAACTCGATGACACTTTGAGGATCCTGGTGTGGCGGTGGAGTGCAAATTTGCGAACGTCACCACGTAAGAGTGTCGGTAACATTTCTGGTGTAGCTGCGTGTCATACGGTACGGTTACGCAGTATCTTCAAGGTCGGTTCCCTTGCATAAGAATTCATCGTATGTTGTTTATGGAGAGGGTGAAATGAAACGTACGTTTTAGAGGATTCGAACAGCCCTCTCTCTCTCTCTCTCTCTCTACCTCTCTCTCTATCTCTCTCTCTCCCTCTCTCACGCTCTCTCTCGTCTCTCTCTCTCTCTCTCCTCTCTCCCTCTCTCTCTCTACATACACACACACATATATATAATATAATAATATGTATATATATATATATATATATATATATATATATATATATATATATGTGTGTGTGTGTGTGTGTGTGTGTGTGTGGTGTGTGTGTGTGTGTCTGTGTCTGTGTGTTTGTGAGTTTGTGTGTGTGATTATTTAAATTCTCTCTCCAGGTGAGAATTATATAATCTTCAGTTTTGATACATATTTCCTGTCGTTTAGGTTGAAGCCTATCTAGACCATCAGTATTCAAGACTACCAACTGTATTTTCTATTTAGATAATTAAATAATGCATTGGTATCAGATGATTCTCTCTCTCTCTCTCTCTCTCTCTCTCTCTCTTCTCTCTCTCTCTCTCTCTCTCTCTCTCTCTCTCTCTCTCTCAAAAGATGAGCTATTTGATTTATATAAAAAGTTATGAAAATGCATTCTTATTGGTAATGAAAATCTCATACCTAATGGTATTTAATTTGTTAGTTCTTAACAGATTTCATTTGGGATGAATTTGTATTGATTTTACAGTATGAAACTGTTTTGAAATTACAGGCGTCTCGTCAGTCTATCGTCGATTGTTCTCAAACAAATTTCATCTGTAAATTGCTAGTAATATTCGATAAGCGAATGACAAGCAATCTAGTTCTTCGATCATCAGTATTTCTACCATTGCGCATTTTAAATACATGATAAAGAACGAAATTGGTCTCGTTTATTTGCAGCACTGAATGATTCACATTTGAAAATTATTTGCTCGTCGGGGAGAAGGGAAGCTTGAGGATGTAGAGCTATGTGTAAGCCTCCTATCTTTAAGGGCAATAAATAGCTAACGAAAAGAAACTTTGCGAAGAATATGTCATTGGCGAAAATTCAAACATGGGCGTGTCAAAAAATCGCACTGCTGAGATGATACAGTTTGTTGTTGTTGTCACTTTACATCATTATCGATTCGTTTAGTGTTTGGTCGTCGTAAAATATTATCACGCATATAAATATGCAGAATAACTGTATCTTAATATTATTATTAATTTTAGCGTGTGGATAATAATCCCAGTGTTCGTTTCCTTTCATATCGGTTTAACTAAGTTTTTGTTTACAAGTGAAAGCTTCGAATCCTTTCGCGCGATAGCGCCATTTCCTATTTCAAAACATCTGCTAATGAAAATTTTAGATTTACTTCTTTAAAAATTACGCTTTTTCACGTAATCAGATTTGCTAAACCAGAATCGAACATTTTATATCGGGTATAGGTACCCACTGGTAGGGCAGATTCCAATATCTGACCATTGATAGAAGGCAAACCAGCATCGAAGAGAGAGGACTCGATCCCGCGACGTCGCGGCCAAATCCCCTATGAACTGGGGACGGGTATGCTCTTTATGGTTTTGGGGAGTTTGTGTGCGCCATCTATAACACGGTTCATAGGTAAACAAATCAGACAATTTCTCTATCTATACGGTGACTTATTTGTGAAGTAAGGTTGAGAAACTGGGCGAAATGTATTTAGAAAATGATGGCTAGAGGTGTGTCAATGAAGCCCTAGTGCGTTGCCAATATGGCCAAGCGTTGGTAAGGTGCCATGGATCCCAAAAGTGAACCAGTGTTCGCCGTTAGAGAAGTGTCAGTGCACTAATTCCTTCTAGCCATCGGGTCAGCAATTAGGCTAGTATTGTGATTCATATAAAAATTCAATATGGCATCCAATATGACTGATCATAGTGGTTTGAAGAGTGAAAAATCTCGGGGGAGCAGTAATGTAATTAATGTCACAACCAGCGAGACGATGAGGCTGGATGGTGTGGGAGACCGGACCAATCTTCATATCCAGCCTGTGGGTGGGGGTACCGGGGGTGGTGGTGGTCAAGGTTACCAGCAAAAGAAGAAAAATTCTTCCTTCCAGATCACTAGTATTACATCACGATTAAGTAATGATCCCGGCGATGATAGTGCCGACGATACTGAGGATATCTCCGACATGGGAGATGTCTCTAGGGTTACGGACTACGATCAAGAAACGCCTAGTTATTCTGAAGATTACTCCAAGACCGAAGAAGTGTTTTTTGGGCCTGCGCCTGTGATACCCACTAGTTCCCAGTATGGAATAACGGCACTTGTTCAGCAGACTGGTACTGGGGGCGTTATGACCGCCAGGTTACCTCAGGGTGTTACGGTTAATGTCACAGAAGGGGGCATTGCCCTAGCTAAGGCTGATGGTGACTCGGATGATGTTGATCATTGGCAAAATAGGTTTAAAATTGTGAAAATTGATAGTAATGAACCTTTTAAACGCGGAAGGTGGATCTGTTTAGATTTCATGGACTCTCCAGCCGTTTCTGCGACTAGTACGCAGAAGAAGGACGAAAGCATGACTGTGGTTATTAATAGTGTTGGGGAAAAGGATGACCCTGCAGATCATCAGCCTCAGACAGTGTTGCAAGTGCCAGTACCAGTAACGCAGCAGAGCCAAACAACTACTCAGAACCAGTCGCATCCTGCTACGGCCCAATATCAAGTGCCACACTCTTCGCAGGCTGCTGTCCCTATAGCTTCATCAGCACAGCCAACCCAAGGTAGTGTCCCATTGCAGCAGTCATCGCCTCACATGACAGCTCCAGCGACTACTCAGGGTCCTGGTAATATGCAATACCCTTCTCAAGGTGCCCCTATGCAAGGTCAACTACAGCCAACCATGTCGCAGGGATATGCGAATGCAACGCAGGCACCGCAAGCGTCAGTCCATCCATCTCCATCTGCTCAGACGCCTCCACAGGCCCAACCTCCGTTACAGCCTCAGCTCCAACAGCAGCAGCAACAGACAGCACCTTCACTGCAGCAGGCTACAATTCAGCAGCCACCTGCATCACAGTCAGGTGTACAGGCTCCTATGCAAGCCACTAGTATTCCACAAGGGGGTGTAACACAGGCTACTGTCCAACAGAGTATGGTACCTTCCAATTCCCATGCTCAGCCACAGCATCAGCAGCCTGTACCAACCCAGTCAACAATGGCTCAGCCTTCCATTAATACTCAAAGTATTCCACAGCAGGGGATGGCTACTCAACCAGTTAGTATTCCACAGAGTGTTGCTCAACCAAGTGTGATGGGTCATGCAGGAATCCCTGCACAGCTCATCAGCCTAATGTAATGAGTGGTATCCAAAGTCAAGGCGTAACTTTGGCCCAACCGGTCGTTACGCACCAGGGTGTTCCTTCACAGTCTGTGATGAGTCAGCCTCAGCCAGGGGTTCAGCAAGTTCCCCAACAAACTCTTCCTCAGAGTGTGCCTACTCAGAATGTAGCTCAGAGTCAGCAGCAGCAGATAAATAAACCCAAGTATGCCTTCACAGCCAATGCCTGGATCGCAGTCTATTCAACAAGCGGCGACAACACAGCAGATCCCTTCTGGTCAGCAACTCCCCGTGACCCAACAGCATACATCCACTGTTGGTCAGGCGACCTTGATCAACCAGAGCACTATTGGATCTTCACAAGTGCCTGTTGCCACACCAGCAACTAGTGTACAGACGACTTCTGTAGTTCCACAGGCCAGTCATGGATCTTTGCCAAGCACTGGTGGTGCTCCAACACCAGCTACCACACCTGCTCAACCCCAGGCTCACCTTAATATGGGTGGAACGCCATCGGACTCACAGCAGCCGTCTCAAGCACAGCCGGCAACCCAGCAACAGCCGCCAACTAACCTCGAGGGTATCCCTGTGGGACAGCCCATGGAGGATGCCAATGCTACTCCTCCAGCGCCATCTGGAAGTCAGCCAGAGGACACTGAAAGGTACAGAAACCCTAGGCTTAATTTGAAGCAATAGTTATTGCAGCTTAGATAACTGTAGACCATATTTTGTCACTTTGGTAGCCTATTGCCTGAACTGTCATTAAAATAAAGCTTAGCTAATATGATTACAGTGGTACAGCATAAAAAAAAGAAGTGCTATCAAATGAATAATATTCAGTGAAAATATCCATTCTCCTATGGTACCTATAGTTCCTATAGGTAGTACATATCTTTTATTTTAATTTTTAAAACCTTCATGGACGTAATATATGCACTTGTTTTTATGGTAAATGTGTGTTTCCTATATATATACTTGAACATTTTAGTGAATTTGATTGAGGTATGAAAATTCCTGACAACACTTGATTAGAAAATAATTAAAATATTTTTCACCATTACTGTAAGATTGTTAAGGCTGCAGTTTTTTGTCAGTGTTGAATTCTCATGGGTTTTACATACATGCATCAACTGATTTCAGTTTAATTTTTATTACAGATTTTTTTTTATATATTAATTTTATAATCATAAAAATATACCAACATCAGATACTGTCAAGGGATTTGTAATAATTTAATTTTATCAAGGCTAACAAACACGTGGGATATGTGCGTTATCAAAACAAGGTATTTCTACATGCTATTTTTAACCGGAAAGAAAAATACAAATACTAAATCTAAATTAAATGATGTAGAAGATTGATAGACATGAAAGACAAGAGGAAGGATATCTCCTTTGGATCAAAATAGTTATTTTGGCCAGTTTCACGTTTGTTTCACCTTGATTCTTTATGATGTACCAATCATGTAATTATCCCCCTCCATTGTTTTTCTACTTTTTTCTTATTGCATGGGAATGAACACCTGTTCTTCATACTACTTCATTATGACCTTACTTGATTATACTCTACAAGAATTTAAGGCACAAACAGCTGTAATCACACGAATTTATTTCAAAGAGCCTTTTTGCTTTCTTTATTTGCCTTGTACAGTAAGTGAAAAGTATTATGTCACCATTGTATTATTGCTATTTTGTTGGGTATTTTATTCTGGATCGGTAGTTGTTAGTGGCACGTGTATATACTAGGTATACTGATGTATGTTTTTCTAAACATAATGAATCCCATTCTTTTTATCTGGAAAGATCTTTAATATTGATTGAAGTTGTTGTTTTATGGTATTGGAAATATCGTCTTGAGATGTTGCAGGCTGTTTTCTGTACGTAGTCACCATTAGGTGTAGCATCTAGATAGGCCGTAGTGTGTGTATAGTAACTGGGAATAGTAATTTGTGCTTTCATGGCAAATTTTCTTCAGAATTTGGGGTTAGCATGACCTGAAGTTGATCAAAGTATTGTTAGTTAGTAGCTAATTGTGTATTTACATTGTAGGTACACCATATTAGAAAAGTGGAAGTACATTACTTACTAGAAATCAGAAATGACCATTATGAATATAACCTAAAAATAGTTAATTTTCTAAAATGTAGACTGAAACCAATTTTCTGTAACCCAACCAAAGATGCTGTAAGTGTCCTTAACCATCTGTGGTTACCTTTTCCCACTCTGATCTTGTATTCTTGTGGCTAAACTGTTTAGATGGCAAGCCTGAATTACTACAGTTTGAAATATGAACCAGTGAATTATAAGAGATAATAGGATGTGTGCTTTCTTAAGGCTGCATATTTGAAAAGTGTTTTCCACTCTGTAAAATGAGCTGATACTAATAAATTGATATGTACTCCAGAAGTTTAAGTACAGGTATTGAACTTAGAATTACACAATTATCATGTTTGGCTACTCAGAGGTTTAAACTTTATAGTCCAATATGTATTGTGCCTGAGGGGCCTTAGAGGAAGAAAAAATGTTGTATAGGCTACTGTATTCATTATCGATTCCCTAAACAGCTGCTTATTAACTTGGTAAAACTTACTATAATTGTGCGGCCTGATTCCCACCAGTCGTTGACTGGGACAGGTTCCTCATACGTACATAAATAAACCTAACCTTTCCTATAATCCCAGGTCCTGACTTAACCAGATCTTACCTACCTAACCCAACTTAGGGTGACATGACCTGACCTGGGTGGTGGAGCAACCCCCCCAAAAAGGCAGTAACTGCCCTGGTCAGCGACTGGCAGGAACCAGGCCGTGAAAGCAACTATCGTAAAGTTTTACCAATAACTTATCTGTGGCTGCATTGGATTTTTATAACTGGAGTTCATTGAGGTCTTATGCTGATATATTTTAACCTTAATGTACTTTTTAGTTCTTTTGGCCCAGGAAAGGTACAGGAGCTGTTATGGATTTGGCAAATACTGGGATGCTGATCTGGGGAATTTGGTTAAGAAATGCACTTTTTTTTAGTTTGATGGTACTGATCTAACATTAAAGCTAAACTATTTTAGCTTTATATCCAGGAATAGTTTGATCTGCCGTAACAGTTATTTGTAGGGAACACTCAAGCTGTTGAATGCTTAACTATCATAAGCTCTCCTACTGGAATGATTTTGATATATTATGACAAATTTTGCAAATTACTCTGTGCATTTTCAAAATATACTGTTCCCATGTTTGTAAACAAGTTATATAATATCCACTATCAGTCATGGCAAAATAATTGATAAATGTGAAAATATTGATCAAAATGGGCTTTTACAATTATTGTTTTACAAAAGGACACAGTTCCCTAATGGGTTAGTGCCTTCGGTGTATGTCAGAAGGTGCACAGTAGGCATTAGATAAAGTTCTTTGCAGCTTCCCTTTAGCCCCTAGCTGCAACCCACTTAATTCCTTTTATAGGACTTTCCGTACTTCTGTCCATATTCTCTTTCTTTCGTCTTAATTTGCTCCCTCTCCTAACAATTGTTTCTTAGTGCACCCGCAAGGTTTCCTCTTGTTGCACCTTGAAAACTTTTTTAGTCGCAACTTCTTTTTCAGCACTGAATGACCTCAAAGGTATCACCTTTTGACCTTTGTCCATAATTTCATATTATATTGTACAAAAGGATGCGTTAGCATTTCATTCATGTCTTTAATAGGTATAATCTTATGAATTATAATCGTAATAGCGTAATAGTAATTACAAAATCAAGTCCCAGTTAGGTTTATGCTAAGCACCAGAATATATATAGCATTAGATTTTAGGTGTTGTTCATCAACTAATCTTGTGTACCGGTAATCAGTGGTTTTACTTGACATATTTATAAAATTATAAATAGCTATTAATTTTTTTTCTCTCATATACACATAAGATGATGATATGAAGCATCTGTGTCTGTCCATTGACTGTGATTAGGCTTATACTGTACCTTAATAAATCTACATTCCAGTATGTATACTTTCTTCCCAAGCTAGTCATTGATCATGTACTGAAGAAATGAATGTAATCAGCAAAATAAAGAAAAATTCTTCCCCTCCTGGAATATTTAAAAAAAAAAAAATGCAAAACATAAGTTGTGACTGTCTTGGCTAGCTGAGTATCTTAGCAAGTGCCTCCTTTTTCCTCCTTAGATGCAAATGTCCTAGAAAAAACTCTGAATAGGTATTAGAAAGGACACAAATAGATAAGCTTCTGGAAGGTTTTGCAGACTGTTGACATTGGTGTAACTTGAATGTAGATTAATAGAGACAAAAGGATGGTAAAAATGTGAGAGCAGCAACAGGAAAAAGTCAAGGGCACAGTAATACTTGTCTTATCAGAATTTCCTTTAACTACGTTCACATTAAGGTTAATCACTTATGATTGTAGCATTTAGCCTAGGTGTATGATTAGAGGCTCCATAGCCTAGGCTCGCCCAAATAGGGTAGACATTTAGGGCGTGCTAGGCTATGCTTAGAGGTTCCATAGCCTAGGCTAACCTAACTAGGCAAGCCATTTAAGTTAGGGTAGGCCATGATGAGATGTTCCATAGCCTAGGCTAGCCTGACTAGGCAAGATATTTAGGCCTGGCTAGGCTATGATTAGATTTCTGTTGAGTAGGCTAGCCTGACTAGGCAAGATATTTAGGCTTGGCAAGATTATGATGAGAGGTTCGATAGTGTAGGCTAGTCTGACTTTAGTCTGTTTTTTTTTCATCTGTCCATCCGCCTGTGGTGTTTTTGTATGGTAACACTGCGTCCCAGGCTTAGATAGTTACGCTATTTGTAAGTTTTAGGTAAATAAAAGGATATCTGAGTGTACATTTGCAACTGAAAAGTGTTTTAATAATTTACTGTATGCGAATTACACCATTAATATTCGAAATAGGATATTATAATCGTTGATTGTAAGCTGAATGTAACTATCTAAAACCCGGGACGCAGTGTTACCATACAAAAACACCACAGGCGGATGGACAGATGAAAAAAAACAAGAGTATAGGCAAGACATTTATACTTGGGTAAGCTATGATGAGTGGTTCCATAGCTTAGGTTAGTGTAACTAGTTTTCCTAACTTGCAAACCTGAAAATCTTTACATTAATGGTCCACCTCAGCCACCCGTCTAATCTGTCACCTGGTGCAGAGAGCAAAGTGGAGTGTAAACCAATGGGTAAGAGGGGTTTCAGCTCACATTCACAAGCTTAATTATGTGTAAAGAATTTCAGGTTTGTATGTTATGAAAAATACAAATTACTAAACAAAATTTGCTATTTTTTAAATAAAGAAGCCAATTTCATATATTCTAAATAGTATACAGGCAAACCCTGGTTATCAGCGGAGTTCCCGTTGCAACAGGCTTGATGATAAGCAAAAATCGCCAGTACCCGAAACTTTGCGATTTCTGGCGCTTATGGTGCCGTTAACTGGATTTTGGTGCCAATAACTGGTTAATGGCACCCTTGTTAGGAATGTATTGGCACCATAACTCTATTATTGGAGCCAGTAACTGGCACTCAGTGTATCATGGTGCTGAAAATCAGCAGTTTTAAGGCACTAGACAAACCCCATAAAACTGGATTGCCATTAACTGAGTCCGCTGATAACCGGGGCTGCCTTGCCTGTGCTAGAGCATCTGTTTAAAAACAAGAAAATTTGTCCGTTTACATATCTAGAATGGTTGTGCAGTATTTATTGAGACCCTGTATATGTGCCACTTTAGTCGAGTGAAATGCTATCATTATATTAGTGTGTTGTAAGTCATATAGAGATACAGGTGTATTGTTTATTTTATTGAATTCCATAGCTTTGTATGTGTTTGATACATTAGACTGAAGTTATAAAGTTTGGCTGCTCTGTAGTGTTCAGTCTCATTGGGTTTGCTTATCTTGTATAAAAGTTTTTGGAAATCCCTCATCTTAGCTCAGAAAGATAAAGAAGTTTGAAAGACTGATAATAGTGTAAGTGTTGGCAAGAATTCCCCTTGTATGGCTCAGATTAAAGGTAGGCCACAGTGCAGAGTACAAGATAATTATATTATCATTGTTGGAAATGTGGGTAGCGAATTACCTTTTACTGGTCTTGGCATAAATGTCTTCTGAATTATCAGTTCTTCAGTGAATACGTACATCTGTAATCTGGTTGTTGACAACATCAAGGATTTGGTTGTGCTGTTGAAATTCGTGTTTACTTTCCTCTTCTCTGTTTTCAGGAATTCATGGACTTCCACCTTCCTTACTTTGTGCTGCGTAATTGTCACACCTTCAGCCAATTCTGCCCTTTGCAGAGGCAATCATTTTGAGAGTACTGGCTGGGGTGTAAGAATCGTCTCATTCAACCCCACACCACCTGTCCAAGTATAGTGTGGATGTAATGATTAGGTATTGAGCATCAAGTCATGTTCTACTCAATAAGCACATATTTTTTTGGTTCACTTCATATTTGGCAATCACTGATATGCTTCATTTCTTGGTCTGGGCCTCATTATGAACTGCTTTTCAACACACAGCATATGTAGCAGCACTCAAAGCCAAACCACTCTGCCTAGGATTTGTTTCCTGTGCTCCCCAAGTGAGAAGGAATTAGTTTCACTGAAAGTCAGTGTCTCCTCTAGTTTAATTTTAGGCAAATGACAATTTTTAAACTAACTTAATGTGTAGTGAAGACTGCAGTTGTATCAGAAAAATTAGAAGTAAGAGTTTGGGACCATCAAGGGTTAGTTTTAAACCCTTTGGAGTCTGTCATAGTAAAGAGGAAGCTATAAATGATTGAAGAAAAAGAGAAGAGATGACAGTAGTAAAAGAACATAAGCAAAACAAAGGTTATGGTGACTAGAGGAGGGAAAGGAAAAAGCATAATCAGGAAAGTGGCCATGTGGTGGGGTGAACTCTACATTGAGTACCAAATGTAACAGATGGTGTCCCAATAGGTGCACAAATTACGTACAACATATACGTACTACTATACTTAGAGTAAGAGACTGTTAATGCCTGAAATTTATTACAAGAGAACCCTATTATGATAGAATGGCAGTTCTTTTTGTTACCGTGTGGCCTGTGAAGTGTGAATGAAATATAGAGGGAAATAGCTAGACTACTGATAAATGAAAATGTACCAAGATAGAGAGAGCTGGAACTTAGAATAGGTATGTATGTAATGCCTAGACTTGATGTAGTAAAAACAGAAGCACTAAGAAGGAAAATGGGGATTTAAAAAAAAAATATGACCGTATGGAAGAAGCAGATACTGAGTCCTTTGGGAAGTCTCAGGATATCCTGGAGAAATGAGATAGATGATTTACTAGACAGGAAGTGCACATGACAGAAGTCAGTGGAGAGAACTTATTTTATGGTTAACCCGATAAAGGGAAAGGCTGATGTAAATATGGGAATGATGTTGAATTGAACAAGAGGTGTTGCCAGTGTTGTGCTGACTAGAGGCCCATTTGTTTCTCAGGACGGTAGGTTTTGCTGCTGTGTTACTCATTGTCGTATGCATTTTTGTATGATTAGGGTTTCATTCTGTTATAGGACTCCATTTTCGTAATTTTATTAATTTAGTTTTGGTTTTATCAAGAGCATAATGCTTGTGTCACACAACTGAATAACTGCTATTAATTATTCTAATAGGGTTAGAAGTATTCTTGCTGTAGGTGCTTTGTTAATTTTGATGTTTGGTTTATTGCAATATTGTTGTAGTTTTAAAAATACTTCTGTTAGTATTCCAGCAAAGCATAATATGTATCAAATTTAAATACCTGCTGACAAAAATGTTGCCTTTGGTACTGGATAAATGTCTGCACTTTACTGATGGCATTGCATTTTACTTTTAAGTTTTACATGTACATATGTCTTGAAAGTGCATGAACACGATGGAAAGTACAGTATGTACAGGCAGCCCCTGGTTAACGGCTATCTGCTTAACGATTATCCGGTTTATGGCGCTTGTCTAGCGATGCTGTTAACTGGATTTTCTGTGCCGATCTCTGGTTAGCAGCGCCGATCTCTAGTTAACAGCAGCGCTGATCTCTGGTTAACGGCGCCAATATTTGGGTAGCAGTGCTGTTAAGCTGGTGTTTAGTGCTGTTACTATTGCCATTTTTTGTTTTGCGGGGATTTTCGGTTAGAAGCATTGGATGGGAACAGAACCTCGGAAGTTAACCGAGGGCTGCCTGTACTGGTGACTTGGAATCTTGCTTTTAGCTAAACAAATGGTAGATGTTATTATGCTTTATTATAGATTGACTAGTGAACAATTGCACAAAAGCTGCTGAGCTGTTATGTTGTGGATTGGATAATTTGCTTAGGCTGTTCATGTAAGCTACTACATTCAGAGAAGTGTAGCATGTTGAGATTAGCCAGTTTAGCTTTTTAATGGTCTTGTGGTTTCAGTCATTTACAGATCAAGAGTAAAATAAAATTAGCTTTACTGTAAATCTTTATCTTGTATTCTTGAAATGTGTGATTAATACAAAGTTTTAAAAACGTTTATCATTTTCCAGAAAATGTGTGATGTGCATTGGGCCATTTGTTGGCTCCACAGGCAAAGTAGTGCATCAGGTTACGAAACTAATCTGTTCCGAAGCAGCCTTTGTAACCTGATTTTTTCGTATCCAGAGCTATGTTTTACGTGTGTAAATTGTCTAATTCGTTCCAAGCCCTACAAAAACACCACAGTAAATTTTATAACAAAGCTAAATTGACCAATAAACAATGAAATACAACAATTTGGTCCATTCAATACCTAACCTAACTATTACTGTACCTGTAAATAAAGTGTATTAATGTACAGGGTACAAGAAATACTGTACATACATGTATGTATGTATGTAGTAAGATGTGGAATTACCTTTTGAGTGAGGTGATGTTCGGAAGTGGCGACAGAGGAGGAGGACAAACGGCAGAAAATATAAATACATAATTTTACGAAAAATTAAAAAATGGCAGAAATCATTAACACTAAACTTTACGAATTTACGTTAACAAACGAAATCTATGGTAATGATCTAATTCCACGTGTACGATAACGCTGCCGAAACAAAACGGTCGAGGAACTCCTTAAATAGATGCATGATGGGATAGATGCTGATCAATAGGAGAGCAGGATCTTACGGCAGTAACTAGTGTCAGGAACCAATGGGAGAGTGGGAGGATGGTGGCGAGTCTACTGAGTTGGCGGTGTGCGAGTTTTAAAATTGTTCTCGGCGGCTCGGTCGAATCTCGGACTTTACAGTACACTCTTTCACGACCTGAATTATTTTCGTACACAGGAGCAAAAAAATCTTCGTCTTTGCCTTCGTAACTTGGATTTTTGGGGTATGACTGTATAGTTGCTTTGCAACATAGTATTTAACTATGAAATGCAATTGGGGAGGGAAGGGATTAGTTACTTTAAAGTAGGCTACTCTTTACTAAAAGTAACACAAAGCCGTATACCTTATTACTTAATAATAACCCCTTTATTTCCTTTGGAATTAATGTCTGCTGATGTAGTGGTTGTAACTTACACAGCTATAACTGAATGTGTATTGATTTAGAGAAGATTACAAACCTGTGGTTACATATTAAAAGGTTTTGGTGAAAAAATTTAGACAATGTTCAAAGAAGTGTAGGCTCTTGTGTTGTCGCCACTGGTTTATGATTATACGAAAAAGTAAAATTCCATTTTTAATGCAGTACTCCCCAATTTGATGGACAGTTTGTAATTTTCTCATTACCCTTTGTTTACTGCTGTGAGGTATGTACTACAGGGTGGTCCGGAAGTCTTGTTACCCTTACCAAAAAGTACCATCAATGGAGGTACAAGTATTGTGATAATACAAAATACATATCCTGGATTCAGTTTATTCACTGTAAGAACAATAGAATGAAATAAGAACACTGAAACTATAAAAGAACAAGTACAGTGGTAACCCCGTATTTGCGGGGGATGCGTACCCGTGAATAGTTAGAACCCACAAATAGTTGGAACCCCTATAAAAATTCTTAAAACCCTATTTTGTTCATGAAACTTACCTGACAGATATACATATATATAGCTGTATTCTCCGAAGTCCGACAGAATTTCAAAATTCGCGGCACACGCAGTGGGCGGCCAGGTGGTAGTACCCATTCCCGCCGCTGGGAGGCGGATATCAGGAACCATTCCCATTTTCTATTCATATTTTTTTCTGTCGCCGGTCGGTAAACAACTGTTTACAGACCTCCGCCTAGGATTTTGAAACTTCATTAGCCGCTTAAGTATCCTAATTATTCTTTCGATTATTGACTTGGATTTGTGGCTAGGCATACGCTATCATAAGTTAAATTTTTTCATTGCATATGTTGTCTGAAGCTAGTTAGCCTAGTTTCAGACTTTGTTGTCTGCATGGGGTAAGGTGAGGCTACCGGAACTTTCGGTAGACACTCGCTTAGTATATATGACGTTTACAGGTTTTCTTTGCATAAAGATCAATGTAATTAGTGTAATGTGTGACTGATTACGGAAGAAGTAGGATTCATGTACGCATTTTAGAGCGTGTTAGAATCAGGGGTTTTCCTCCACAGTAAACAGAAGTTAGAATAATGAACCTTCTAACGTCCTGTAGTATTTATTTTGCCTAACCCTGTGGTATGGCTTACGGGCCTAGAAGAAGTGTCTGCTAGAGGATCACATCAAGTAATCTTAGACTAAAGTGCTCGCTCTCCAATCAGTGTGGTGAAGTGTAGTGCCCCTTGTGTTGTGGAGGGGGCGTCAGATCGGCCCCATAATGCCTCTAGGCCTGGACCTCTGTCGGACTCCCAGGACTCAGGGAGAGGGCATGTCGAAAGCCGCAAGAGGGTTACGGGGGCTCCCCACCGATCTGGCGTCCCTTCGGCAGGACCTGTTGACGATTCCCAGGCTGCTAAAGATTGTGCACGTGCACGAATCTTGAAGGATTGATTCTCGTCCTCCGAGGCGTCCTCCCCGCGCAAGGGTTGGAGCTCTCGGAAGGACTCGCGCCCTCTAAGAAGCTTTAGAGAAGAGGACGCTTCACGTCCTCTCTCTCGTCAGGAGGGAACGTCAGATCGGCCCCATAACGCCTCTAGGCCTAGACCTCTGTCGGACTCCCAGGAAACCAGGGAGAGGGCATGTCAAAAGCCGAAGGAGGGTTACGGGTTTTTCACACTGATCTGGCTTCCTTTCGGCAGGTCCTGTTGTCGCTTCCCAGGCTGCCGAAGATCGAGCACGTGCACGAATCTTGAAGGATTGCTTCTCGTCCTCCGAGGCGTCCTCCCCCACACCCGAGGTTGGAGCTCTCGAAGGACTCGCGCCCCCTTAAGAAGCTTTAGAGAAAAGGACGCTTCACGTCCTCTCTCTCGTCACGAGAGGATGAAAGAGTCCTGTGCCCTGTCAGGGCTCTCAAATTTTATTTACATAAAACGAAGGAAAGTAAGAGGTCCTTCGGGTAATTTATGGTGCTCAGGAAAGAGACCACATTTACCCTTTTTGAGAATGCACTGGCTCTTTTCCTAAGGGACATATTAAGGAGCTCATTCATCTTGCCAGAAGAGTGATTTAAGCCTCCTGCGAGTGAACGCTCATGAAGTTAGAGCTGTTTCAACCTCGCTAGCATTCCAAAAGAATATGGTAATCAAGGACATTCTTGATTCCACCTTTTGGAGGAGCAACTCAGTATTCGTCTCCTCTCCTCATGGCGCTCCGTATACGTTATGTAACGTTCGCTTTACTTCGAAAAAGCAAGCTGATAAGTTTGACGTCCGGCAAGTTGCTTTGCACAGTCAAACAACTTATGTCTCTGGTTCGGCATAAGAAGGGCGATTTAGACGTGAGCAAGCTTTTGGAGGTGCTCGACGTCCTATAAGTAGAGACATTCTCCAGGACTCTCGGTTCGGCAAGCACCTTGCGAGGGTGTTTTTCGGACGCTCGGCGTTCCTTTTGCTGAGTGCGTTTCTGGAGATGTTCTTTTGCATTACTAAGACGCAAGTTGTCGCATAGGCGGCCACTGTCTTTGTAAGAAGGTATGAAGGTCTCTAAGGCCCGTCTTGAAGACGAAAGCCGTACGTCTTCCTTGTTTAGTGTTCACACACTTCAGGAGCAGCGTGCGGCTCTCCATGGAGACTCGCATGAGGACGTCCCTTGAAATATTCAACGTCATCCGCAAAACGCGGTTCGTCATAACATTGAGATGTTGGAACAAGGGTCGCTCGCCGGGACGCCTCTTGGCGGGCCTTGCATGCTTCAGGGCGCTCAACGAGATCCTCCTGAAAATGTCGTTCAGAAGACTTGGTGTTCTCTGCTCAGACACGCTCGCAGCTAAGCAGGACGTTTTTTGAGGACGCTCAGGCAGGACCGCTTAACGCAGGACGCTCAGCAGGACGCTTATGAGGACGCTTTTGTGGACATTCGCCAGGACGCTTCAGTGGAAGCTCGGCAGGACGCTTTGCGAGAGAAAAGACTTGTAGACGGCGTCTTATTTGCTGTTCAGGACGTTTCTTAGGACGCTTGACGCTTTCTAAACGCTCATCAAGAGGAGGTTTTTTCAGGACTCTCCACAGGACATTCCTTTACAGAAATTTTAAAAGAAGGATTCGGAGTTAGGAGAGACATACCCGAATTTTTTCTTCGATCCCTCTTGCCTCTTCATCGATTTCTCTGAGAATCGGAAAGATTATATACTCGGATTCCTGGGTGACTTTCGGTCATGTTAAAGGGTTTTTCCCCCTATTAGCAAAGTGCCAATTGTTTGTCAAGTAAGGACGTTTCCCCATTGTCAAGATACTAAACGTTTTGTCATTTAAGTGGGGGACCCCTCATAAATGGGGTAGTTCTCATTGACATAGATTTTAACGTTTTTATCGTTAAGCGGATAAACTCATTAACAAATTTCGGAAGAGCTCTCATTCATTTTCAGAGGCTCATCCGGGGAGTAAGAAAAAGACTTGTAGACTAGATCCAGGAAGTCTTATGTCCAATA
Source organism: Macrobrachium nipponense (assembly GCF_015104395.2). Taxonomy (NCBI): domain Eukaryota; kingdom Metazoa; phylum Arthropoda; class Malacostraca; order Decapoda; family Palaemonidae; genus Macrobrachium; species Macrobrachium nipponense. The sequence continues at coordinate 68,969,607 of NC_087208.1, read as the reverse complement.
TCATAAGAACATTGAACGGTCCCTTTTCGATCCTCGGTTCTCACTGATGATCTCTATTCGAATATTACTCCCTTCTCTTGGCAAAGAGTCTTGGCAAAGAGTCAAGGAGTTCTTTTAAAAAGTCTCATTCATTAGAACGTGGACAGTCGTTTTCCTTTCTTTCTCTCTTCCTCGTCGAGGAAAGATGTAGTAGAGAATTTGATGTTCAAATTACTACAATACTTACGTAGTTTATCTTGGCGTCATTTTGTGCTAACGCATGGGTCAAGTCATATACGCATATCGTATTTATTTACCTCTGCGGATAGAAGCCGAAAGAACTGTTGTTCTAATATTTATTTGACACTCCCTTCAACCTTCCAAGAGTTTTCGGAGTAAGAACAACTCTTCAGGTATTGTTACGACAACTCAGCTTCTGTATTTAGCGAATTCTGTTTCGTTTAAATATGCCTGCTTGAGAGTTTCCTTTTGCTCGATAATATCATACCTATTCCTTCGTAAAGGGAGTAGCTGGCAACTCAGGCAGATAGTGCGAGACGATGAATGAACAAGGCTGCTGTTACTGTGATCTACGCAGTACCGGCTAGCTCTGTGACATGCGCGGTTGTTTATGTCTCTCTCCCCTGCGGGAATGGCTGACTAAGCCGTCTCTCTGCCCTACATCATGGATTTTAGCCTCGGGTTGAGGAAATTTCTAGTAATCATGAATGAACATGCCTTCCGTTTACTTAGAAAATTTCAACAAGATATCTCTTATACCTGTTCAGTGCGGTTTTACCGCACGGTAACAGAATTCTGTACGAGTCTACCGCGGCATAGCACTATAATAATGCTCTCCTGCTTATACTAGATGTTTGATGTTATTCCAATTTCTCCTCACGGAGAAATTGGAATAACATCAAACATCTAGTAATAATTCTAATTTTCTCTCAACGGCTTGAGGATGACCTCGGGTGATAGCGAGAGGGTGCCAGACATCCGAACAGAGGAACAGATGTCCTGGCACATTGTCTGAAAGAATTGGAAGCCAATTTGGTCGGCTCTCCAGTTCCTCGAAGGGTGAGTTTTGATCGAGTGGTCCAAATCATCTCGGATAATTTCTCAGCTCTCATAGCTCAAGAAGAGAGAGTTGGTTATGGGCTTGGGCACGGAACGTAACGATCCTCAAGAGGTTCGTTAAACTAGTGCACGTCCGTGCGGGTCTTCTCGATCGAAGGCAACAACTACTGACGTCTGAGTAATCCTCACTTAGAAGTATGTCGAAAGTTGAGGAGAGACTGAGGGCGTCCTTTCGTTAAGTTTTTCGTAATATTGAAGACGAAGGAGCTTCCTCTTAAGTTGTTTCCTTATTCATGATCATAGAGGATTAGCATTAGTCGCCACCATGTTGGCCTTTAAGAGGTTGGATTCACAGAGGTCATGTAATTCAGAGAGAATTGTCCAAAGACCCTTCCCGAGAGAATCGGTGTAATCTAACATCGTCACTTAGTGAAGTATCTAATATCTCTCCTCTCTGAGTCTGAAGGCGTTCAGACTATCGAGAAGCGATAAGATCTTCAAGATTAATGGCAGTCTCTTGGCCAAGGCAAAGCAGTGCTGCCTATTTTCAGTGTTCAATCGGAGGAGGCCGTTTCTGGAGATAGTGAAGGGAAAATGACTGTTCCTCCACCTCGACCTCTGTGAATTTCCTTATGGTTCTATCTTTCCGTCTGAAGTATGAGATAAGCTAGAAGTCCTAACTATTGTAGAATATGCAAATATGTTGTTGACGGCCTCTAGGCTCAGAGATTCGGTTCTGTCAAACAACAAAGCTTCACGATCTTTGAGGTCTGTGGAGATCTTGAAATTCTCTGGATCGAAGGTTCCGGCATGGAACTTAGACGTAGTCTGAGTTTCTGATGCCAAAAGCATTTCGAACCTACCCTTTCTGCGAACTTAATACACGTGACCAGAAAGGCTAACATTCTAACCGCTCTAGCCACGGCAAAGAGGGTTTAGTGAGGTTTTAGCCATCATCAGAGGTTTTGCTTGAAAAGGACATAATGCGGTCTGTCCTCTAAGCCTTCCGTTCTTGATAAGAACGAAAACCTGTCTAACCCTTGACCCGAAGGCTTGGAGACCAAGGGTATGGCACAAATTATTGGGCAAGGGCATTAGAGAGTCCTGTGCCCTGTCGGGTCTCTCAAGTTTTATCTTGATAAAACTATAGAAAGTCGAGGTCTAACTGACAATGCGGTGTTCCGTATAAAGACCAGACTGGTTCATGTCCAAGAACACCCTGGCATTTTAGCCAAGGAGTTCTGTTAAGAGGTCTCATTCATTATGTTTGCATAAAGATTTGAGATTTTTTCTTAATATGAATGCTCAAGAGGTGAGGGCGCGGCCTCGGAAGCATTTCAACAGAGCATGACACTCAGTAACATCCTGAGTGCCACGCTTTAGCGAAGCAACTCTGTGTTCGCTTCACACTCCCGACGGGATGTGAAAACGACATTTGAGATCTGTTAGTCGCTAGGACCATACATATCCATAGATATATTATTGAGGGCAGGAAGCAACACGAATCCTATCCTATAGAAAAGGGATAGGTGTGCTTTTAACTTTGAAGGGTTGGTCGCTTGAGGCACGTTCCTTTTCTTTAGCCTAGAAGTTATGGAACTAACTTTGATAGGTTAGGTCAGGTGGTGGTTTTAGCTTCGTTGCCCTCAGAAGTATGGTCATATGGTCTAGTCACATTGTGGTCACTCCCCCGTTGACAGATCATCTAGAGCGCACCAGCATTACAGGTCTCTACCTCGCTGGCAACTCTAGTAACGCAGAAGCAGACTTTGGTGACAGTAATCACGAAGTCGGCTATGCTAACAGGTGAGGAACCAAGATGTATATCATCTACTTAATTTAGTTTCCTAAAAATCCTATTCTGTCTCTTCCCACCATCCGAAGGTGGGATTCAGCTATATATATATCTGTCAGGTAAGTTTCATGAACAAAATGTTATTGTTATAATACAATTAAGTTTGTTCATACTCACCTGGCAGATATATATAATTAAAGTGCCCACCCACCTCCCCTCAGGAGACAGTGGCACTGATAAAATATGAATAGAAAATGGGAATGGTTCCTGATATCCGCCTCCCAGCGGCGGGAATGGGTACTACCACCTGGCCGCCCACTGCGTGTGCCGCGAATTTTGAAATTCTGTCGGACTTCGGAGAATACAGCTATATATATATCTGCCAGGTAAGTATGAACAAACTTAATTGTATTATAACAATAACATTTTGTTAGTTAAAACTCAAGAAAAACCCACTAGAAAATTTTCATACCTGGTTTTTTTAATAGTTTTATCGCAAAAAGTGCATTTTATGATGAAATTTATGGAAAAAACCAGGAATAAGTGAATGTTTCTCATAGAAAAATACCGCGAATAGGTGAATTTTCTGCGAATAATGCAGGGAAATATTCCCAAGAGAAATCTACAAATGTGTGAGTCTGCGAATCCGGAGAACGCGAATACCGGGGGTCCACTGTAGTATAGTAATAGAGAAGATGTATTGGATTCAATTTATTTGCTTTCATTGATACTGTTACACATCGAGATGGTCTGTATGAACACCATCATTTTCGTGGGACAAAATGATGCGGCGCCATGTTCTGTGTGATATTCGACGAAGCTGTGCTTTGGTAATTGTCGCAAATGCTGCTTGAACAGGTATTTTGGTATTGTTCATGTGAAACAAAGGGTAACAAGACTTTTGGACCACCTTGTAGTTTAAAATTTAAATGTAGTTACAGGCAGTCCCTGGCTTACGACGTTCCGAGGTTACGACGCTTTTCAATTATATTCATCAGACATTATTTCCAGGGTTACGACGCCTACAACGCTCATCTGGCAGATGAAATATGACACCAAAAATGCAAAATAATCAATATTTGAAGGTTTTTATTTGATGAAAAGTGCCATAAGAATGCAGTTTACATAGTTTTCAATTCACCCAAAGCATTAAAAGTAAGGTTTTCTTTGGATTTTTTATGATGTTCCGGCTTACGACGATTTTCGGCTTACGGCGCGTCTCAAGAACGGAACCCCCGTCGTAACCCGGGGACTGCCTGTATCTGATTTGTTGATAAAGACGTTTGTGTGTGTGTCCCAGGATTCTCTGAATTATTTGCCATTGGAAGAACTATGTGATGTCTTTCAAAAGTTCGTAAGTGGATTGGTTGTTGAGCGGAGTTGGTCTAAGGTCTTTTGCTTTAGCAATACACTGTACTCTCCGAATGCTCATTGATTAGCTTGTGCATATGTTTTGTCACTGGATCATTGCTTGTCTGGGCCAGTTCTCTAGGTTATTTGTATTTTGTGCTTTTGTCTAGAGAATTCTGATCACCTAACCATTGGCATACAACAACTAGCGCCAATGGTTAGGTTACTGCTAAAAATGAGGAAGACCTACAGAGAAGGATTGGAGAGTGGCAGGAGTCTTTAGAGAGGGGTGACTTATAAGGTAAATGTGAATAAAACAGAGGTTTTGGTGAGCAGTATGGAAGATAGATGCAGCAAGAAAGAAGAGGCTTGATTGTAAAGCAGGTGGAAAAGTTTAAATACTTAGGATCTACTTTTAAGCCAAGAGGGAGGATGTGAGGCTGAAGTTGACAGTAGGATAAAAGCTGTATGGGGGAAGTGGTGAGAGGTAGCTGGAGTAGTATGTGATAAGAAAATGCCAAGTAAGCTAAAAGACCAGTGATAATTTAGGAATCGGAAACATGGGCTTTAAGAAGAAAAGAGGAAGTAAAGCTTGAGAGAACAGAGATGAGAATGCTGAGGTGGATTATGGGAATATCATTACTTGAGAGATTGGAAAATGACAAAATAAAAAGGGCAGGCTTAGTAAAGATTACAGAGGTGATAAGAGAGCCACTATTAAGGTGGTATGTTCATGTGTTGAGGATGGATGACGAAGATGGAGTGAAGAGGCCTTGGAAGGAACCTGTTAGAGGAAGAAGATCGAGAGGGAGACACAGAATTAGATGGTGAGATAAAGTGAAGGAAGATATGGAGAGAAGAGGTTTGGTGGAGGATGATGCCTTTGATAGAAGGCAGTGGAGAAGGCGCATCAGGCAACCGACCCCTAAATGTAGGGATAACAGTGGGAAAGAAGATGATGGTGGCTGAGATGAGGTGGTGCAGTATGTACCTTTTTATGAGGTATACATGTTTTTCTTAATTTTTATTGCACTTTTGTATGCAAAATGACAATTATAGCTGACATACTATAATAAAAGCTAAGAACTAAAACCAACAGCAATCCCTGGTTATATTTATGAGGAAATAGATAAAAAGATGCCCTGGGATAGAGAGGGCAGTACATTACCCCATCATGTCTAAAGGCATGCTGATGCCTCTCTGTCCTGTGCTGAGCTATAGAGTTGCCATAAGTCATTTATGGCCCATTGAAGTGTTATGAACATCTTTTCTGCAAGCCCGGCGTTCGCTCTAAACCTGTTATAGTTCCTCATATGATCATGTCTGTCACATTCCTATATTTCACATGTAGTATCAGACAAAACATAAGTATGCAAAACTTGATTAGAAAAAAGAAAAATATAAATGTAATCAAAATCTACTGTATAATCATGTCTAGTCTGGGGGAAGTTTTGTAAAATTCACCCTTTCCCTCACTCCTTGGCATTTCATTCTTCAGCAATATCATCAAGTGCTTCTAGTGCTGGTGTTAGTGAAAAAAAAAAAACACTAGACTTTAGGTTCATGAGGACTATAACTGAATTGGGAGGGGGAGTCAATGTTCACCTTCTCTGGCCTTGGACATATGTACATACCGAGAAAATTCAGCGTTTGATATTGTTAAGATTTACGTAGAATGTACAGATAGTTTGTCATCATATAACAGTTGTTTACTGGATAACTAAAGAGGTTGTCAGCCATAGCATACCCTAAACCTGCTTGTCAAGTTAATACTCTACTCAGTACAACCACATTATGCTTGTAGAATCTACGAAATATCTCTATAGGCTTGCAGTACAAATACTAGAACCCAATATTAATGTGTTTTGATGTATATAGTATTCCAGAGTCATACTGTACCAATTCAAAGTGATAAACAAAATGATGTATGATGACATATTAAATGACTTCATGCTTTTAAACCAATACCACTAATGGTCATGAAAGTTCACTCTCTGTCTTTCTCTTCCTCTTTTGCTTTTTCATTTTTATATGTTATTCATAATTGTAATGGGTTAATCATCATTTTATACAGAACATTACTGTATGACAGAACACCAGAAAATAAAAAATGAGGAGGGATGGGGGAGAAGGGGAAGGTAGGTGTGTGGGTGTGTATTGATGTTGTGTTTTTTTCTTTTTTGTGTGTGTTAGGCTATATGTATGTATGAAGGTGTGTTTCATAGAGCAGTATTGGCTCTCTCTCTCTCTCTCTCTCTCTCTCTCTCTCTCTCTCTCTCTCTCTCTCTCTCTCTCTCTCTCTGGCTTTTTGCGTTGCGCATGATTGCTATTTTATAATAAGTACCAGTACAGGGAAATCCTTAAATAAAATATAAAAAACATAAATATACATGTTATAGGCTGTACATATATACTGTAGGAAGTTTCTTACCATGTTAACGGTTGCTCTCTCTCTCTCTCTCTCTCTCTCTCTCTCTCTCTCTCTCTCTCTCTCTCTCTCTCTCTCTCTCTCATTATCTTCTTATATTGTGCATAATTATTTCATGAAAAGATACAGTACAGTACGTAGTGTAATAACCCTTTGATGTAATGAGGAAAAGCATAAACATAAAATAAATTAAAGCTCTAATGAAGTGGAACACCTGCCTACTCAACTCCACCCATCCCTCTGCATTTCCACTCCCTTCTCAGCACAGGAAACTCCTTCCCCAACAACTATGTATAGTGTTCCCCTTGTATTAATCGTGGGGGATGCGCACCAGACCCCCCTGCAATTAGTTGAAACCCCTATAATAAAAATGCTTAAAACTGCCTATTTTGTTAGTTAAAACTCAAGAAAAACCCACTAAAAATGATTGTACCTTGTTTTTTAATAGTTTTATAACAGAAAAGTGTATTTTATAATGATATTGGTTAAAAAAAAAAGCACGAATTTGTGGATATTTTCCATAGAAAAATAATGCTGCGAATAGGAGAGTTTTCTGTTAATAAAGGGGGTATATGTTCCAGAGAGAAATCCGCAGATATGTGAGTCTGCAAATATGGGGGTTTACTGTGTTCTCTGCGTGCTTATTCCTGTAAACAGTATTACTACCACTCCCCTCCCATTGCACCCAGCCATCCTACCCCAACTCTCACATGAAAACTTCCTGGCCTCCCCTCCCCCCCTTTCTATGAGTGTAAGCAGTGCTACCAATATTTCCATAAACCTGCAGCATTGCTAACCATCTGAGAGCAGTTTAAGTTTTTTTTAAATTATTATATTAGTAGTATATATACGTTTATTATTGATACTGGGGTCTGGCTGTCCCTGATAATGTGAAATCAAATAATTGAGGGATTACGATAGTTGCATATCAAGCCAAAAAAGTTGTTTTTACAGAATTTGATTACTGTTGCACTTTTCTGATATACGTATTTGTTTTAGTGCTTTTCCGTTGCCTGTGTGGCAATATTATTTTTTTTTAGATTTAGAAGTGGTGGAAGATGATTTTGTTAATTTATGGTCTTTCATTGTTTTGGCAAAAAGTGCAATTCAAGTTTACAGGGCCAGCTGTATTGCTTCCTCTTTTTTTTTTTTTTTTTTTATATTATTACATTTGTTGCTTAGATATATTTTCTCTTTGTAGAAGCAGGGAATGGAATACTAAATTCAGGTACAGATTTTTCCATTTATACTTGTGTTCACTCAGCAGTGCAAATAAGTTGAACACAAATTTTAGCTGCTGTAGTTGGATGCAGGCAGGTTAAGAGTGTGCTTAGAGTTAAACATTATCAACCCAGTCACAGGGCTGAACATTGTCATAGTTTGAATTATCGATACCCTTACCATATTCTATAGAGTTGTTGAAAGCAATGTAACATTAACGTCATGTAGTCAGGGAATTATCATTGAAAATTTAGTGACTATTCAAACTTTACTATTATGTATTAATATGTTATCAAATATACACAGCTTAATGAATGTCTTTTACAGTCAGTCATGACTTCACAAGAACCTTTCGGGATACTTTAACAACTTTGCCTACTTTTATAACTGTCTAGTAGTTAGTACCTTTAACTACTATGTACAGGAGATGAATCAAGGGACTGAATTAATTAGGACAGGAATAAAACATTTGATATCTCATAATTACCAAATTAAATACTGCTAATGTTAAGATATTTCATAATTATCAAATGTAATTACTGTTAATGTAGACTCTAAAATCGAATGGTTGGTATAATAATTCTTGGGTTCATTCTATACCAGGCATTATACGTACTAATATAATCCAAATAAATTATCTACTAAAGTTGGGAATGAGACTACTATATTAGTAGGCTTGTTGTCTACTGAAGTTGGGAATAAAAACATTACTAGTAGGCTTGTTATATTGAAGTTGGGAATAAATCTACTACTAGTAGGCTTATCTACTGAAGTTTGGAATAAAACTACTAGTAGGCTTGTTGTCTACTAAAGTTGGGAATAAAACTACTACTATAGTAGTTAGTTCACAGCACCCTGGCCTTTGGTATCCAGCCACGTCCGTTACGACGCTCCTGATTGGCTAGTGATTAGCCAGTTACAGGGCTGGAAACTGACCAGTATCTTCCCAGCGGTCAGAGTACATGTCAATGATTTAAGGATTATGATGATATGTGAATTATATACCTCAGTGAACTTAATGCTATACTATGTAATATGTAGTAGTAGTAGTAGTACGTATAGTGAAATAAACATGACATTTTTAATATAAAATATATTCTTTTATTATTAGAGAGTGTTGATCTTAATTAAGTCAATGTGTAATCAGCCAAGTAATATTTCCTGTCATTTCTGATGTTTTAGTACAATCAATCTACTAAACCTTTTCCAACAATAACAACAAACGAAAGCAAAGGATTCCTCTAGAAGAAAGAAATGTGTAAAGTTGAGCTGGGTGGAGGCCTGGTTGAGACTATTTTCTACATACATCCCCGCTCATTTTAATATTCTCAATCTTTTGCTTGTTATTTTCATATTGATAACCCTACTTATAATTTTTGGTAGCATTGTCATCCCTGACATTTAACTCTTTCGTATCCGCTTAGTTTTGAGCACTGTGTCCCCAGATATCCGAGGTGTCTGGGCGCGCTGGACAGTGCGAAAAAATGATTATTTTGAAAATTCAGCAAAAATATAAATTTTATGCCAACAACGTTCTTTTGCTGTTCTTTTTTTCTAAATGTTAGCATTTTAATGGTGGATATAGTCCAGAAATAAGAGTCCCAGCACCTCTAAATACGAAAAAATGTGAGTTATTTAACGAAAAAACAAAAAAATCTTTCCTTTTTTTATATTTTCGTTCCTAATCCAAAAACTCTGAAAGTCAGGCGAATGAATTATTTTTTATGAGAAAGCCAATAAAACTCCCTAAATATCGACATATAAACAGTGGAAAACGAATAAGTCCAGCCTGTGAAAAAATTGATAGAAAAGAGGATAAGAAACTTAGCGCTCTGCCCGGCGCATAGTGAGAATTATCGCTATAAATTTTTTTTTTTTTTTTGAAGACCCCTATCTCGGTTATTTTTCATTGAAATTCCTTTGTAAATATACAAAAATGTAGAGAAAACATTGAAGAATAAAGGGAAGGTCAAGAAAAATGGCTTTGGATACGGCAACAGTTTTATTTTGACATTATAAATTGATCAAAACAAAAAAAAATGTTACCGTTATCAACATTTATTGCTAGAATAAAATTTTTTTTAAGAGCCCTATCTCTGTTATTTTTCATAGAAATTACTTAGTAAATATACAAAAATGTAAAGGAAAAGTTGAGGAATAAAGGGAGAGTTAAGAAAATTGGCTTTGGGGTAACTGAGAGGGTAGTGTAGGTGCGATCAGCTGATTTCATTGTGAGAGTTTTACTATGCATGGGATTTGAGCATGCGCAGTACAGAAACCACTTTGCTGGCGTATTGATACCCGAGATACACGGTCCAAGGTATGATCTAGCCTATGGAAATCGCTACTTGTCCGAAAATTAAAAAAAATGCCCCTACCACACGTACGAAAAATTTTGGTAAATTTTACGTACCGCTACGTCAGTTGGATAGATAGGGGATAGAGTATTTTTACGTACTATTACATCAGTTGGACATGAAAGGGTTAAGCTATGATACTGTATGAAACACAAGGCGATAAATGATGAATGTACTGTGATGTCATGTAAGGAATGAAAGAATATATTTTGTATTAAAAATTTCATGTTTATTTCACTATAGTACATATTTTAGCACTAGTTTACTGAAGAACGTAATTCATATAGTATATCATTATAATCCTTAAATCATTGACTTGATGTTTAGTTAATGAAACTGGGAAACATTTATCTTAGGATAAAACAGAGGTGTAATGAAAATTATAACTTTTGAAAGACATGCTAGTCAAGAGAGGTCAGAGCGGAGGTGTGTACTACTCTCACTGCTGGGAAGATACTGGTCAGTTTCCATCCCTATGACTGGCTCATCACTAGCCAATCAGGAGTGTTGTAACGCGTGGCTGGATACCAAATGCATGGGTGCTGTGAATTAATTATCTACTGATTTTTAGTCAATTTTCCAAACTTTATATCATAGTTAAGCCATTAATAAAACATGCATACTGAGAGAGAGAGAGAGAGAGGAGAGAGAGAGAGACCCTTAAAATTTTAATGTCAAAATTCCCCATAAAATTTTGTTTTAGATGATGCCAGAAGCAAGTGATATGCAAAAGTTACGTAAACTGGTGGATAATTAGCGAGAGAATAATGCAGACTGTTATATAGCAATATTGACAGTATGAGTGCATACATTTGTCAACATGCATTATGAAGCAGCCCTTGTAATCTTGCTGATTGAAAAACCCAGTACACCTGTGGTATTGCTCATCCTTTTTTTTTTTTTAAACTTTATAGTCTACTGTCATTTTCCTTTATATCTATAAAATTTATAAGATAAATTTACCTCTGTGTTGTAGATGATTCCATGTTTAAACTGGCTGTTATATTTTAAGAAGTTTCCAAGTATCAATATAAATGAGAGTAAAATAAATGGACATCCTGGTTTACTACTTTCCTCAGTTTTCTATTAACAAGTGGACTTGGTTCAAGTATTTCTAGGCTCCATTTATCTGAGTTAGTGAATAGACTATAGTATAATGATAGCAAAATTTTACTTAGTTATTTAGAGGCTATAAAACAGGTTCATGACTCCCTTAAAATAGAGGTGAGAATTGTCCCATGTCATAGGGCAAAAGTTGAGTGCTGTCTGCCCTTGAATTGAGGACCCGTGCTAGCTGTGAAGAAGAGAAGATTGAGTTAAGTAGTATGTGCAAAATTTCGTCAGCATCAGGCTCCTTCATATCAAGTCGTATGGAACAACAGGACAAAGCACCTTATACGGTTCCCCTGAGTTAGGCCAACTGATTTTCTTTGAGTAAATGAATCCTCATTCTTTTTAAAAAGATTTCTAGAAGTGATGAAACTCAATTTACAGTCACTACTTTAAAGAGAAACTCAATTTACAGTCAGTATTTTGAAGGTTACAGAAGATGTCTTGAGAGTGAAGGTTACAAAAGATGTCTTGAGAGCATGTAAGTGCAGAGATTTTAGAAGGCTGAAGGTCATGATAGAAATCTAAATGAATTTAAATATCCTAGGTTGGATGAACATTACTGTATTGTCAGGCAGCTTAATCACAGTTTTACCTTAGAGTTTGGTGGAAACCATGTTGGAAATTTTATATGAAGTTGCACTAAGGTTAGTTTATTGAGCAGAGGATAGGGTGCTCCAATAAGTTTCAAGATTTATCCTGGGCTGTTAGACTATAAGAGCAGATAGCTGCTGCAGAGAGCAACAAGTCCTTCCAGTTGAGTAGCTACTTCATCTAGTCTTTGGAGGGCACTGGCCCTCATGGACAACCCCTCTAGTATAAGATCTGTTGACAGCTATCAGTTTATTTTTTACCTCTCCAACAGATAGTAGCACAATAAACAAATGATCAAATTCAACCATTGGGTAGCCTTGGAAAAGAGCATCTTTTCCCTATTCAGTCTGATGAGGGTGTTTTATCATCCACAAGCACATAAACTTAACAACTTCATTGAGTTGCAAGAGGAATGATTTATGAACTTGCTATGTCTGATCTTATGGGTTTGGTTAGGGAATTTCTATTATGACATATGTTCTGTAAAAAAACAGTTAGTTCCACATAAACCTTCAGTGCTAAGTCTCCACTTCAAGATAATGTATAGTGATATTTGACTTTTTTTTCCTGTTTTAGACAAGCAGGATGCCAGACCCAACAAGCAGATAGAATGGGCTTTCTACTACTACTATTTATGTTATGGAACATTTTTTTTTCTCTCAACTCTGCCCTTATTTTCCTACAAGCAGGCTTCAGTTGTGTGATAGATGAGGAGGATTAGTATTGGTATCTGCCATTAAGGGATACCAGTCAATACTTTCTCAAATCACAGCTTTAGTAGAGCAAGAAATACCTGTACTTATGGGAGGAACTGTATTAACTATATAAAATAGTCCTAAGAGACCGTTCCATAATGAGATTTTTCTTTCTGTTGACAGTGTTCAAGGAAAGTGAGGAAATTTCTTGGCATGTTGGTCAAGGTGATAATTACGAGATGAAACCATTATTGAGACCATCCATTGCATTAAATATCAAAGACTGAGTTCCTTGACTAAAATTATTGATTCACTCCTGAATAACAAATGCTCAATAATTTTATCTCAAGCTTAAACACAAAAAATATGTTTATACAAACTTGTTATACTCATCTTTATAAAAAGTTCTCCTAACCCCTTCTCTTGACACACTTTCTTATTACTCAGTCTCCATCTAAACTGGCAATGAAGGCTGTATTGAAAGAATGTAATAATTTTTTTATATACAAATTAGTCATTTAAAGAAACCTTTTATATTTTTTGGGGAAGGAGGAAGTTCTCCAATTCATGAGTGATTTTCAACTTGTATTGCCATTGTAAATACTATTCTAAAGTGATGTCAGGTATGTATTCATATGTTTTTCATGTATGCTCGGTATTACGAACCAGTTTCTAATACTGTATATTACTTTCCTCTCACAGGAGTTGTATCAGCCATTGTGTAACTGGCTGGTCACTATTCAAGGCTAGGTATGTGATTCAGGTCTTGCATCAGGTCATTTATTAGTGTCTTTTTATTTTCATCAAATGACAAAATGTTTGTCCTTTGATACAGAAATGTTTGTCCTTTGTATCCGGAATTTATCAGAAAGCATGATTTGTGCCTCAGCTCCCTCTGGTTGTTCCCTTTGTGAATGAGCTTAGCAGTAAGAATTGCTATGATTCGTACTATACGTACATGCCAAAGCTGTTAAAACTGTTATCGATGGAGGTGACTAGTTGGTTATTTAGTACTGTATTGTATGGATTGATTGTTTATCTTCAGTTTGAAGTTCATTCACCTTGAATACACCTTTACCTTTGTTAACAAGTTTTTTCCATTCATAATTTTTTTGAGATTGTATTACGCTTATTATTTCATTTATATTTTTTCATTCTGTTACAGACTCACTTCAGATTTGTCTCAAGTGATTTTTCCATTTATATACATATAAATTCATATTTCAACATTTGTTTAAGGGAGATAAAAAAAATTAATCTTTAGATCATCATTTAAAAGCTCTGCCCTTCTTTACTTTAAAAAAAATTTGTTTGAAGGGATTGAGGATTATGATTAACTTCGCAGTCATCACGATTACCATGAGAATTTCTATAGGTGGGATATTCTCCTCATACTACCCAACTCTTTTGTAATGAAAGTACTGTACAGTTTTGTAAAGTACAAGTACCCTTTTTTATGACATAGTGACACCAAATTACTTTTGGCTTTATTACAAAGCAGGGGAGTTATTGTAAGAAATTTAAGAACTACTATTGGCTGTGGAATTTATAAGAACATATGCATGTGAAGCCCGGGATTATATAAACACACAAGTTCCAACAAAAGCCACGCTTTTTCCAAAAGATTTTTGGTATTTTACCTACAATTTTTGTTGATTTTGTTATTTTGTTATGTCAGTCATATGAGAAGGTTTAGGATGTTGCTTTCAGTTTTGTTGACTTTATTTACCATTTCTTTACATAATCTAAAGATGACTACAGTTGGAGAGGTGGTGGTACTAGTGTTTGGAACAGTGATATATAGTTATAGAACAGTGAGCATGGTTCAGTTTTGGTTACTTTTGTGGTTCTAGAAGACTTATCCTAATGTCATTTTGTCCTGTGAGTTTCTCAAATTGTACATATATAATGTCAATATCATTCCAGGTATGGGATATGCTTGTTTGGACTGAATTGGTTTATCAGCAGAGCATTTGAGGTATGCCGTTTGTCTAATTTCATTGGAAAAATGGATGGGGGTTCTGGCCTTGAGACACAACACATTGCTAACTGTGCTGGTAATGTAATGTAGTTGTAAGGGTCAGTCATCCTCATTATGACAGAAATTTTGTGGTCTGTACTTGGGCATGGGAAGATAAAATGTTGGTTGTAATTTTTAAGGCAGTGGTGAAGCCTATGACAGGGAAGTCTGTTGGATATGCTTTTGCTGAGGTAGCGTATTCATAAATGGTTTAGGTTCAGAAACTTGGTTTTTGAAGTGCCACTAAACTACAAATTTTATATGTGAGTGAGATGATGGGGAGACCAGATGTGGGTATTTGCGAGGATTGACCCTGCCCCTCTCTTAATGCACTCCAAGGACCTTTAAATTGACTAGAATAACTGGTTTTTCTTGGAGACAAATACTTAAAACTATACAGCAGACCCTCGCTATTCGCAGACTCGCCTATTTGCAGATTTTTCTATGGGCCGTATACACATACTCATTATTTGTGGAAAATTTGCCTATTCGCAGTATTTTTCACTGAGAAATATTCGCAAATTACTGTGCATATTTTCATATAATTTTTGTGACTAATTGTACTTATTGTGATAAAAATATTTTAAAACTCAGGTACCATAAGCATTTTTTGAGTTTTTTTTTGTGTTTTAACTATCAAAATGGGCAGTTCTAGCAGTTTTTAGAGGGGTTTTAAGTATTCACAGTTTTAAGCTATTCATGGGAATGGCGTGCATCCATCCTCCGCGAATTTGGGGTGTCTACTGTGTGTCAGGTTTTACTGCCTCAACACAGTATTCTAGTATCTTTGGAAAATATTTCAGGGTCTGTGAGATGTATGGCTGTCTTATATTTAGGCCAACTTTATTCAAAATATGTGCACTCATTCTTCACTTTTACCTGGCTTTTTTACCTTCTGTATTGTGGCTGTGCCCATTGTTGGTGTTAACTTCAAGATTTTAGTCTTGGTGGGTACTCCTCTGGTATATCTATGCTCTTCAGTGATGAAACATAATTGCATGGGTTTTCATTAAAAATTCACAAACTGGCAACGTAACATGCTCCATATTTATCTGTTATTTCAGTGCGAAAACTCAATTATTATATACGTACGGTGAATCCCCCGTATTTGCGTTCTCAACATTCACGGATTTCTCTATGGACCACATCTACCCATTATTCGTGGGAAATTCATGTATTCTCGGTATTTTTCTGAGAAATATCCACAAATTCCTTGTTTTGTGTTTTTTTTTTTTATCTTTCATTATAAAAATGCACTTTTAGTGATAAAACTATTTAAAAAAAAACATATAAAAATTTTTAGTGGGTTTTTCCTGAGTTTCAACTAACAAAATAGGCAGTTTTAAGCATCTTTATTATATGGGTTTCAATTATTCATGAGGTGTTCTGGTACGCACCCCCCGTGAATATGGGGCGAACACTGTACTGTACAATAAGGCCATAATGTTTTAATAAGAGAGAAATCTGTCATATATATCAAAACTGTAAGAAAATATCATGTTTAACGAAATTTTAGAAAAAGTTACGAAACATTTTCAAAACTTTAAGTTCACTTATTGCCGATGCATTTGACAAAAATAAAGTCATCATCAAACCTCAATTCAGATGTTAGAAATAAAAAAAATTGTCATAACATTAATATTGAGAAATAAAAAAAAAAATTTGTCATAACATTAATATTGCCTCTAATGCAACCGTAAAATTTGAAATACGTAGTCCCATTGTATTTTTTTGAAGCCTCAACATGGAAAAAATGTAATAAGTAAATACGAAAATATTACTGTGGCTAGAACACATCCACTGATATCAACGGGGAGCCGAGCTTGTGTGACACAACCATTAGAGTAGTGGTGGCGCAACATGAACCACCTAGAACGTAGGTGTACGTTCAATGAGTATTGACTGAAATTATCTTGAAAAATGGAATGATTCAAGTTTTACTATTTCTTAACCCACTTAAAACATTATTGCATGCTAGCAAATATTCCCCTATGTAATTATTCTTTTGTTAAAGCTGAGAGTTTGTTCCTAAGCCTAGGTATGTTAGATTTCTTTGCTTCTACAAATACATTCTATGTATACTACTTAGCATTCACATCTCTACTGTATATTAACTATTTCTGGCCAGAAAGCATATGAAGTTATCTGCACATTCTTGTACTTCAAGTTATCTTATTAATGAATAATTATATACACCGAAAGCAAGCAGAAGTACTTTAAGAAAATATTTTAAGCCAGTTAAAAGGCAATTGTTCCATAGGCCTTGATGTTAATACTAATAGATGCGTATTTTGATTAAAAGCCATCATCTCCATATAATTAAAATCATTATCATTAATTCTTCAAAGACCGGGTATTTTCTACAAATAAATTTTTTAGTAACAGAGATTACATCTCAGAAAGCTAAGATTATTTTTTTAGACCTATAAATCATTTTGCAGCATACAGGCAGCTTGAACACAGCCTGAAACTTCAACATTCACAGAAAACTTGTAGTTCATATTCTGAAAATGTTATGACTTTTGAGCTAATTACGTCTGCTGGTATATAAGGTGACCAGCTTTCTTAGACAACATCCGCTGAAATTTTTGGTTCAGAGGCGTAAAAACCTCCAAAACATGACATGTTTTTGTCATTGAAAAACTGAAATGGGGACCGTGCAGCCCTTACCATTCATAAAGCAGCATTCAAAAGTTTCTCTCACCCTATTTATCCTAAATTGCAAAGGTATTGAATAAAAATTCAATTGATTAAATCAAAGTAGGCTATGATTTAATGACTACTTACCAGTGATTGAACTGTAGTATTAAAATTATCTATGGGCAAAACACTGCTGGATGGCAGAGAGTGGTGCTGGCTGGTTGCAGGCGGGAAGGAGGCAAGAGGGGAGTCGGTCAGGGACACGCATGACGATACGGAGGATGGTTTGGCGGGAAATTTGGTTTTATGTTCATGGAAGGTAATCTCGCAAATTATGCCATGGAAAGTTGTTTTATCATTTCCTCAGGTATATACGCTGTACAGTGAGTAGTATGGTGTGCAACATTTTTTTTATTTTTTTTATTTTTTATTTTTTTCTCCCTCCCTGTATTCCAATTTTGCATCTTTCTGTGACAGTGAAAACTGGGGACATTTCTGGGGACACCAGTAGCTGGTGACAGGTTGCTGAAAACGGTTTCCAGGGACGTCTGGTCACCTTACTGTAATAATGCTGCAGAGGTAGTTATGTTGACCAGCCCCGGGAGCATGTTAAGCGCTCTGTTGTGGATGGCACCGTGAACATTACCACGCCATGCTTTGAGCCAATCAAAGTAAAAAAAAAAAAAAGAAAGAAATCGGTTAAATCACATAGGTTATGAATTATACCAGTGCATAAAAGAGATGATATTCATATAACCATAGGGAAAATAGTTTCAGCTGTAAAATTCACAAACTTGTTGATGTGTATGACATTGGAAATGGAAAAAAAGTGACACTACTTGGCAACGTTTTGTTGAGTCTGAGATTTTGGATGAGAGAAGAAGAATCATGTCGCCTCAGATTTGAGCATGATTGTACAGGTTAATTTTATTAGGACGAGCTGTGAAAAATTTTAGTTGGTTTGATGGTAGGCCATAGTCTGATGCAATTGTGTACTGAGCACAGTACAGTGCTGTAGTTACTAAATAATATGTGACAGTAGTTGTATAAAAGTGCATATTAGCATACGCAACATAAAACAATCCAAGGAATACAAAAGAAAAATTCATAGCTGAACAAAGATTATTTTGCAACAATAGTTTATGGTCATAGCTCACTACTAGATAAATGCTGAATGAATGAATAAGTGAATAAAATTGTTAAATGCAAGTGTTTAATTGGAACAATTAAGGAGAAAATTGTTGAATGTGAGACCTCAAATGCCAACATGGGTATGTACTGTACCGTGCAAATGTGCCGATAAGCAAAAACCGTCATTATCCGAAACTCAGTGATGTATGGCTCCATAATGGGGCTTTGGTGGTGATAACTGGTTATTGGCACCATAAGCACCCTTTTGGAGTGCCATAAGAACCCTTATGGCGCCATAAGGTGCCTTATAGCGCCGATAACCAGAACTTGTCCCGTTATGGCATTGATAACCAGAACTTGTCCCATTATGGCACCATAAATTGCCAATTTTATGGCACTAGACAAGCCCCATAAAACCAGATCGCCAATTACAGAGTCTGCCAATAACTGGGGACTGCCTGTACAGTAATTTAAAAATAATTGTACAGTGGCATAACTGTGGATTTGTTTATCCATTTTTTGACTCGTGTTACTATGAGTATTTTTTAATGATAATAATGATAAGCATCCTGATATATGTACTATTGAGGAAATGTTAAAACCTGATGAAGGCCAAAAGTTATTTTTTAATTTAGCTGTGGCACCACCCTGTAACAACTCGGTATTTACTACTCAAAGTCTGCCGGCCCCTGTTTGGCTAGTTTATGTAGTTTTCTTATGATAGTATTAATGATAATAAAGAATTTTAAGAAATATTTCTAAATTTTTTTGTCTAATGATGAAAGTCTAAGGATAAAGAGCTTTGTATTTAGACTTGCTCTCATCCTGCCTGGAGTTCATATCTCTCGCCACAGGTCCCCAACACATGGAATAAAATTTATTTACCTTGGTCTAAACTTCAGGATAGTATTTTTGTTCATAGGATCGGGACTTTCTGCCTTCTATTTTAACATATTTTCCATGGTATGGGTGCACTGTTAATAGTACAGTACAATGTACTAATATGTATAATAATGATAACAATAATATAGTGTATACAGGAAGTAGACTCCTTCAAACAAGTTCGCTCAAAAAGGATGGCTGTATTCAAAGAATTATCCTTGTACATATAGGATTTTTAAAATTGTTCTAATTATTTGCTTTTTTGGCTCAGCGATGTCAGATGTTCATATTTGGAAAAGGATAGCTGGGATGCAGGAATAGTTTTACGTATTCAGAAATAAAATATTTAATAAGGAAATCTGAGATTCAAGCAAGGGTCCGTCATCTGGTATGAATCTGTGGTCAGGTTCGGGCAGGGTTCGTCATCTGGAATGCTGGTTTATTGTCATCTTCAGGACGGGTTCGTGGAGGAACATGAGAAATCAGTCAGTCAAATGTGGCAATATTTATGGTGACCTTATATGGCACTAAATTCGTATTGGCTTTGCGGGTCTTGGGTGGAGCCTATTGTCCCTAGATGTACGTGCTATGCTGGCCGCACAGAAGAAAACCTGCAACCACTGCAGTGGGACAGTAGGCTTGACCCAAGACCCACTCAGCCAATAAGATTTAGCCCCCTGTGTAGAACTGCTATAAGTACTGCCAGACTCAACCTGTTTCTCCAGTTTCTCCACAAACTCATCCTGAAGATGACCAGTGAGGGGGTTGAAACATGTAGACGTACTAAGAAGCAGTAATATCAGTAATACATAGCAGCATTTCAGATGAAGTTCCAGCCAATGAACCCAGACTGAATACCAGATGACGGACTCCTGCCTGAATCATGGATTTCTCTGCTAAATATATTTTAATCCTGAATAAAATTATTCCTGCATCCCAGCTGTCCTTTTCCCAACATATTATGAACATCGGCCAGATCATCTCTGAGCCAAAAATGCGAATACATTAATTTAAAAAATGAAAAAATCCTATAGTACAAGATTAATTCGTTGAATACAGCCATCCTTTTTGATAGAATGTAGTAATAATGATAACAATAATAATTATAGTAATCAGGTTGCACTTCTTTAGTTAACTATAGTCACTCCCCAGTTATTGGGGGCTTCCGTTCTGACACCTTGATATGATAAGCGAAAATGGCCAATAACCAAAAATTGGCGAGCTTTTATCGGCGCTGATAACTGTATTTTGCTACTGATAACCAGTGAATGGTGCCAATAACTGGAAATTGATGCGTTAAGGTCTTGAATTTTTAGTTATATTTTCAGCGTGACAAGCACCATAAAACTGGATCACCGATAACCGGGGGCTGCCTGTACTGAATATTGTGCACAGTGAACCCCCAGTATTCATGCACTCCAGATTTGCGACTCACATATTCGCACATTACTTTCTGGAACCTATGCCCCCCTTATTCGCAGAAAATTTGCCTATTTGAGGTATTTTTCTGTGTGAAATATCAACAAATGACTGTTTTTTTATTCTTTTCTATCAGTTTCATCATAAAATGCACTTTTTGTGATAAAACTATTATACAAAAACAGGTATGTATAAACCTTTATTAGTGGTTGTTTCTTGAGTTTTAACTAACAAAATACTAGGCAGTTTTAAGCATTTTTGTAGGGGTTTCAACTATTCGTGGATTCTAGCTGTTGTGGGGGCGGGGCGGTGGGGGGGCCTCTGGTATGTATCCCCTACGAAAACAGGGGGAACACACTACGTACATTAGTTACATACATTAGTTACTTGAAGATTATACATGTGGTCAGAGAAAGTACTAGGCTGTGATGTGTTAAGACAGGCTGGGCAAGATTGAACTTGACACACCAGTCTCTGTATGAAAACCCTTAAAACGTAGCTTATGATTTTGACGGTGCCTATTTTTTAGTTACTGTTGACTAAACTATTTTTAGTCTTCATTTTCAGTAGTTTCATTACAACAGTATTTTTTTTTTATTTGATTAGATTCTTTCAGAAATCTCAAAAATGTTTGCTTTCACTAATTAATTTAGATCTAAAACCTTTTCTTAGTAGCTGTATGGTTGATCTGTTTCCATTGTTGCCTTGCATGTTGTTATGCACCATTTTATCCAGCAGTTGTCTAGTCCTACTTTTGCATAGGATCCTGGCGCCAAGTTGTTTTTGTACGTCACATACATGCTTTTACTTAGGCTTGTCTTTTTGTGTGAGCCAATATGTTACAGCCAATGTTTTTGTTTCCCAAGAAATTATTTTAAGGTTAATATGCTTGCATGTGTAAACTAAACATTTTTTTTCATGTTTTTGTCCTGGCATTGGTTTCAAGCTCTGTCATAAATGTTTCCTCATGTTAATATGGCGCTTAGTGTTCTAGAGTCTGTGTATACATACTTACATGCATTGACCTTAGGTTCAATAGATCTGGTATAAATGTAGGAAGACTTGGCAGGATAAAGGCACAGTCTGACAAGAATCAGGTTCAAAAGTTTAAAGGAAAATCCATTTTGATTTTTTTTCCAACTAACTTAATTTGTCTAAGATTATTAATATCCATGGAGAAAATACATAATAGAAAGGGCTCAGGAAATAATATTAAATATTCGGATCGGAGTTTCAACTTGAAAGTTTCTTGTCTGTAAAATACCCCAAATTAATTAGCTTCATCATTTACTATACATATTTTAAAAAAATTTCACTAACAGTTTAAATTGGTGTATAGTATTGCATTAAAAGCTGTTACATCAAGAAATTTTAATCATCTTAATCAACCATTGTCCATTAAGACAGGGTGTTCCTGCAAAGTGATAACATTTAACCTTGAGAGAGATTAAAGATATACATCGTTCAAGTACAAAATGAGTAACTTTCAAAGGAAGGAAAAGGAAGATTTCCTTTTCCTGTTAAAGATTCCCTTTTCCTGCTCTGCTTGATTAAACCCTAAGAAGCCATTTACACACTATGGGCATAAAGCCTTCCATATTCCATCCATATTGATCTCACTCACTTCCCTCCCTGCATCTGCATCATTCTGCGTCATTTATCTCCCTTAGCACATGCCTATACGTATGACGAGTACATATAGTATTTTTTGAAATTTGCTATTACGCCCTGATACATTAACTGAATGAGTGAAGTTGTGTTAGGTGTTAGATATACAACTAGAACATCCGGGTGGAAATCTTATAATAAACAACTTGAACATCCGGATGGAAATCATCCATGGTTGGTGGGAGACAAATTTTTTGAAATTGCGCATATTTTTATATATAAAACTTTATGTAACGGCTAATTTAAAATGGTGCAAACATTACAACAATCGGACAAAAAAAAAAAAATCTGATTTTTTCGGAAGAGTTACCGTGCGGACGTAAGGAAATTTTTTTTTTTTTTTTTTTTTTTCTCTCCATAGATTCACCATAAATTGAAATTGTGCTAGAGACTTCCAATTTGTTGCAAAATAAAAGTAAATGATTGAATATTACTAGAATGTAAGAGTTTTAGCTTAAAATTGCGTTTTTTGACCATTTCGGTCGAGTCAAAGTTGACCGAAGGTTGATATTTTGGCACTTATCGTTATTTATATGAAAATATTTCAAAACTGATAAAAGCTACAGCCATGGGTTGTTTATTGTTGTATTCTACATGAAATTGCACTCATTTCCATTTATAAAACTTTATGTAATGGGTAATTTAAAATGGTGCAAACATTACGACAATCAGATGAAAAACATTTATGATTTTTTCGGAAGAGTTACCGCGCGGACGTAAGGAAAAAGTTTTTTTTCATAAATTCACCATAAATCGAAATATTGTGCTAGAGACTTCCAATTTGTTGCAAAATGAAGGTAAATGATTGAATATTACTAGAATATAAGAGTTTTAGCTTACAATTGCGTTTTTCGACCATTTCGGTAGAGTCAAAGTTGACCGAAGGTTGAAATTTTGGCACTTATCGTTATTTATATGAAAATATTTCAAAACTGATAAAAGCTACAACCATGAGTGGTTTTTAGTTGTATTCTACATGAAATTGCAAACATTTTCATATATAATACTCCATGTAACGGCTAATGTAAAATGGTGCAAAAATTATGTCAAAGTAACAAAATAATTTCTGAGATGTGTCGCTGATGCTTTTTAGTGCGAGAAGAAAGAAATTAGCGCTTGCGTGCCTGGGTAACGATTGTAAACAAAACAACGCCTTGATCCGTGAGCTCCCAGCATCCCCCAAGGCGCGTGATTCAAAAGTTGTCGCCTAGTAGGCCTATAACTATTTTTCCGCAAATTTAAAAAAAAAATTGTATATCGACGTACCATACGTCCAATCGACACCCAACAGACAATTTATATCGACGTTTAATACGTCCAATCGGCATTAAAGCGTTATAAGGTTGCTAAGGGATATAACCTCCTTATCTATAATTTTCTCGAGGTGCCTCACTGCTCATGGACACGTGATACAAGTTGGCTGGTTTTTTGAAGTGATGAAACCATCCATGACTTGCAGCAAATGTGTTTCATCTTTAACACTTTTGCCAGCCTTAGCCTTCAAGTCATTACCGCTGTCTTTGGTGTTTCATCCAGATACTCGGAAATTTTTCCATTTTCTCATACTTATATACAGCCGACCCCATTTATTTGTGACTCTGGATTCGTGGACTCACCTATTCACAAATTTCAGTATTGAACATGGATACACATTATTCGCGGAAAATTTGCTTATTATTTGTGTTATTTTTCACCGAGAAATCTTCACTAATTACTGTATTTTCATATTTTCATGACTGACTGCGCTATTTGTGATAAAACACTTAAAATACTTGGGTATTATCATTTTTAAGGTTGGTTATTTTG
Source organism: Macrobrachium nipponense (assembly GCF_015104395.2). Taxonomy (NCBI): domain Eukaryota; kingdom Metazoa; phylum Arthropoda; class Malacostraca; order Decapoda; family Palaemonidae; genus Macrobrachium; species Macrobrachium nipponense. Next base: position 68,945,432 of record NC_087208.1, on the reverse strand, counting down.
TGTGTCAAAATAGGCAGTTCTAAGCACTTTTAGTAGCGTTTTTATTTGCGGATTTTAGCTATTAGCGGGGGTCGGGTTGTGGTACACATCCCCGTGAATACCAGGGTCAACTATAATTGTTGACTGTGTTGGCACAATACTTTTCACGTGCTCCATAATTTTGTCTTTAATCTTAAAAACTGTGCCGATGGTTGAGCAATTAATCTTATAATGGTGTGTTATGTCAACCATTTTTTCACCACTTACTAACTTCTTTATTATAGCCACTTTAGTTTCCACTGAGTTGGCTTACTGCTTGGTAACACTACCACTTTCATCAGTGGCTTGGCGCTTGCCATTATCCATGATATATTTATGGATGTGGTGAATATTTCATGATAAAAATGCACGAATAAAGGAATCACTGCACAGGAAATGAAATCTTAGCGCTAGTGTAGGTACAGAGGAATTGGGGTGCTTAGTGGTATTAGCTTTGGTGCTGTCCAGCATGGGTAGTGGCAGAAATTGCAACTAGTCGAGGCAGGCTCTTACAACAAAATTAGGAATGGCGGGTCGTAATCCAGAGTACTCCAAACAAAAATTGAATTTACGAGCATGGACATTTGTATTTTTTAATGTTCGTAAGCTGAAAGTTTGTAAGTAGAGGATTGTCTGTACTTTGTGGATAAGTGGTTAAGAATTTTCTCAGAAGAGATCATAAAGATCCAGGACCCAAAACTTCTCACCAAACTGTTTTTTGAACCTTTCAGCCAGTGACAGGTCACTGTTGTCCCATTGTGTACCACTTATGGTAAAAGAGTGTTTTGTTCATGAAACTTACCTGTCAGATATATATATAGCTGTATTTTCTCTGAAGTCCGACAGAATTTCAAAAACTTCCGACACACGCAGTGGTCGGCCAGGTGGTTAGTACCCATTCCCGCCGCTGGGAGGCGGGTATCAGGAACCATTCCCATTTTCTATTCATAATTTTTCTGTCGCCGGTGCTGAAAACACCTGTTTTCAGTACCTCCGTCTTAGGATTTTGAAAACTTCATTGCCGCTAAGTATCCTAATTATCTTTTGATTTATTTACTTGGATTTGTGGCTAGGCATACGCTATCTTAAATTGATTTGAATTTGATTCATTTTTGCATAAGATATCTGAATCTAGTTAGGCTAGTTTCAGAGGGGGTTGTCTACAAAGATAGGGTGTGGCTACCGAAAGCTTCGGTAGATCCGCACTTGGTATGCACGAGGGGTATGGGTCTTGCTTCTTTGTTGAGATTTGTCATGTTAGGAATGTGAGACTTTGTCTATTCCGTAAGGAAGACGTATGATTCGTATGTACGCAATTAATCAGTAACAAAAGTCAGGGTAGTGAACCTGCTAACCTTCCTGTAGACTTTATTTTGCCTAACCCTGTAGTATGGCCTACGGGCTATGAATATGTCTGCGAGAGGTGCTCGCTCTCCTTCATTGCTGTGAAGAGTGCCACTTCTGTAATTGTTACTCCTAACCCTGTAGTGTTGCCTTCGGGCCCTAAAACAGTGTCTGTAGAGGAATTGCCCTTTCGCTTATACTCTTTCGATTCGTAACTTAGAATCGAAAGTGCTTGCTTTAGAGAGCAAAAGTGAAGTGGCTAAGTGCAGTGTCAGTGCCCCTGGTGTAGTGGAGGGTGCGTCAGATCGGCCTTATTTCGCCTCTAGGCCGGGACCTCTGCTTGACTCCCAGGACCGGGGAGAGAGCATGTCGAAAGCCGAAGGAGGGTTACAAGGAACCCCCACCGATCTGGCGTGCCTTCGGCAGTATCTGATGAAACTCCCCAGACTACCAAAGTGTGTGCACGTGCACGAATCCTGAAGGATTGCTTCTCGTCCTCCGAAGCGTCCTCCCCGTGCAGGGGTTGGAGCTTTCGGAAGGACTCGCGCCCTCTAAAATAGAAGCTTTATAGAAGAGGACGCTTCACGTCCTCTCTCTCTCTCTCTCTCGTTATGCGTTTCAGTGAGAAGTAAGAAGGCGAACGTCGCCTGAACTCGTGTCCGTCTTTCCACCGAGAAATACGAAAGAAGTCATAGTAGCAGGACGCTTTTGAGAGCGGACGTCCGAGCTTTATTACTGTGAGAATAAGAAGGCGTTCCCTCGCCCCTCTTATTCTCACACGATCAACCCTTCTCCTGAGACTGCTTCGTGCAGTCGGATTTCTCTCCGAGATGTATCTCGCTCTTCCCTGAAGGCAGTTTCTCTCGCTTGTTTTGACGCCTGTCAGGAGCGTGACGCTTTTCTGCACGCTTCTTTGGACGCTCGGCTTGGACGGGGCGCTCGGCTTGGAAGGTACGCTCGGATGGACGCCAGGCGCGCGCGGGTGCACGCCAAGCACGCGCCAGTGGACGCCGAGCGTGCACCAGCGCACGCCAGGTGTGTCGCCTGGCTGAACGTTTCTGTTGAACTCTTCAAGCTCTTGTTCAGATTTGGGCCTAAAGAATTTTTAACTCTACCTTCGGTGATACCTTCTACCTCACCTGCAAAGAATGTGAAGTAGGCAGTGCTTCGGAGGAAGCTTTAAGTGAACAGACAACTTCTTCGAAACCCAGCAAGACATCGGGTTTCGTGAATTCAAGAGGTCTCTGTCAATTAATATTGCTTTTCGCATAGGTGGATGGAGTTAAGGAAAGCTCAAGGGAAGATCTCGTTTGCTCTACCGCAGTCAAGACTTTGTGATAAGGCAGTTACGGGTTATGTAAAAGCTCGACGTCCTACACGTCATGACGCTCGACTACTTTCGGTAGGATTCTTGCAAAAGCACTCATCAAGAGGACGCTCTTCAGGAAAGCGCAAGACAGGACTTCCTTTGCCATACTGCCAATAAATTTAAGTTGCAAGCTTTTTTAGTCCATCTGAAAGGGCTTTTCAGATGATAGATTTTGTTAGTTCCTAAGTTCGGGACTACGCTGCCGAAGTTGAACATTGGGGTCCTACCTGCTGAAAGCCCAGTCTCTTATCAGGATTCTTGCCCCTTCCTTGATTGATACGGGAATCGGAAAAATAATATGCTCGACTTCCTGGATTACGTTTTGTCAATTCAGTGTTTTTCCCCCATTGACAATATACTATCGTTTTGTCAAGTAAGTGGGTATCCCCTCATTGACAAAATATCTCTTTGTCCCGTAAATGGGTTAGTTCTCATTGACAAACATCTCATTAACTTTATATTGCGTAAGCAGATAAGCTCTTCTTGACAAGATTCGGAAGAGCTCTCATTCATCATTCACAGACTCGTACAAGAAATAGACTTGTAGACTACGTCAATGAACGCTTATGTCCAATAACATAAGAAGCTTGAGCTGTCTGCTTCGATTCTCTTAAGTTTTGTTCATGAAACTTGCCTGTCAGATATGTATGTAGCTGTATTTCCGAATTCAGCTATATATATGTCTGCCAGGTAAGTATGAACAAACTTTATTGTAATATTATATTTTGCCTTGCGTTATTTTACTACTGGTTGGTTCAAGTCATATACGCTTGCTGTAGTTACCTCTTCGGATGGCAACCGAGAGGTCTATTGTCTATTATTTTAAGGACATTTAATCGTTACTCCCTGCAGCCTTCCAGGAGTTTCCGATTTATCTTTTACCATTGTATGGTAGTGTTATGACGACACAAACGCATCTATATATTTAACGTTTTCTGTTTCGCTTAAATATACCAGCTTGAGAGTCTCTTTCTGCTCAAAAATAACGGACCTATTTCTTCGTAGAATAGGGTAGCTGGCAACCCAGACATAAAGTTAAGAGACAACGATCGTAAGCTGCTGCTGTGTCTGTCCTCCAGTCCAACCGAGCCAGTACCAGCTCGTGCGCTGTCATGCGCGGTAGGTTACGTCTCTCTCTCTCCTGCGGGATTGACTGACTAACCGTATCTCTGTGCTGGCGGTTACGTCTCTCCTGCGGGATTGACTGACTAACTGTATCTCTGCCCTACAATCACGGACTTTAGCCTAAGATTGAGGGGATTTCTTACATGAATGAATAAACATTGCATTCGTTTTGCCTTACTATGTTCAACTCCTTTCGGTGCTCGTTACCGCACGGTATAGGACTACGAGTCTACCGCAACATTGCACTATTATATGCTCTCCTGCTTAGGCAAAGCGCAGCCTTATTAGGGAAGTAAACATACTGTGTGAGGGAATGGATGAGCTTGCTGGGGACCATTTCCTTCCTAAAGAAGTTTGTTTCCCTGAATAGACTGCAATTCAGACCTCTACATGTTTTTCCTACCGGGAAACTGAAATTTTATTTGAGATCTAGGAATGATTCTGAACATCTCTCAGTGCGTCAAGTATCACCTGAGGTGATAGAAAGAAGGTGCCGGACATCTGGAGAGGGTTTCAGATGTCCTGGATCATAATCTGAAAGAAGTGGAAGCAATTCGGTCGTCCCTCCAGTCCTCGATACGAGTTTTTGGAACCAGTGGTCCATATCAACTCTGATCTTCCACAGCTCTCTCATATCTTAGGAAGTATCTTCTCTCGGTCCCTGTTCGGCTTTACGAGAAAGAGCCTATTATAACAACAGGCGTACAATGTAAATCTCTAGAGGTTCGTTACAGGATTGCAAAAGTCCGTACGAATCGTCTCGATCGACGGCAGCAACTACTGACTTCCGAGTGGAATCTTTCTTTAGGAGTATGTTGAGAGTTGTGAAGACTTTAGGGATGTCCTTTCATTCATCTCTTTGCTATGTTGAGGACGAAGAGGCTTCTTCTTCTCTGCTCCCTTATTCTCGATCCGGGAGCGGTATCATTAAACGCCATCCTATGATATTGAACAGGGATGGATGTTTAGTCTCTTTTCCCCTTTTTCAAACGCTTAGGAAATGTAATAAGATGATTTATGATATCACAGGGAGCGACAATGACGCTGATCGCCCCATGTTGGCCTTCAAGATCCTAGATTCACAGAGGTCACGTCCTTCCTAGTTCACTTTCCAAGGACCTTTTCCGAGAGAGTCGGTCTACTCTAACACGAAAGGTACCTATAACCTCTCCGCTCTGAGTCTGACCACGTTCAGACTATCGAGATGTTGACAGGAATAGATTACCGTCTTCCCTTTCCGTCTGAAGAATGGGATAAGCAGGCAGTCACAACTATTAAAGAGTACGCAAATATGTTGTTGACGGCCTTTGGGCTCAGAGATTTGCTTCTGTCAAACAACAAAGCCCTTCACGATCTTTGAGTTCTGTGGAATCTCGAAACTCGCTCACCATCTACTTTTTGTCTCACCTGTTTTCTCGGAGTCAGACACTCGTACGAGATCAGGCGACATATAGTAGCCCTGAGTTTCTTGTTGACGAAGTCGGTTGCGTTTATACACCCCCGATGATAGTGTAACATGAGACCAGGTTGGACTGTCAGGCATTCGTCCTTTGGGACTGAATCGCCTTTTTGCTCCATGCTCCTTTCTCCTGGCACCAGAAGCTCGAGTCAGGAGTTGCTCAGGAGTTGATTCGCTGACGACGTTGGGTTGCGTTGATACACCCCCCAAGGTTTGCGTAGCTTGAATCGCCCAGGCAGTCCAGACACTCATCCTTCTGCGAAGAATAGTGCCTTATGGTCTTCAGGGTACAGCCTTGCTGTCCTTGATTCGTCTGACTGGTCAACTGGTCGGTCACCTGACTTTAGTACAGACAGACTGACTGTGCATGTCCAGATCGAAGCTTTCAATGTGGAATTTAACATAGTCTGAAGTTCTTGATGTCAAAGCTTTCGAACCTCTCCTACCTGTTAACTTCTTGCACGTGATCAGAAAGGCCTTCTAACCACCCTAGATCGACAAAGAGGGTTAGTGAGGTTTTAAGCCATCGTCAGAAGTTTTGGCTTTAGAGGACACAAGGCGGTGTGTTCTCTAAGCCTTCCGTTGTGGCCTAAGAATGGAAACCCGTCTTGTCCTTGGGCCAGGAACTTGGAATCGAGGATGCCACAAGTTAGTGGGCATTAGCCAGAGAGAGTCCTGTGCCCTGTCGGGTCTCTCAAGTTTTATCTACATAAAACTCAAGAAAGTCGAAGTCCTTCGGGCAATCTGCAGTGTTCCGAAAAAGACCAGACTTGCCCATATCGAAGAACACCCTGGCATTAGTGTTAAGGAGTTCTTTCAAAAAGGCTCCTTCATTGTGTTTGCACAAAGATTTGAAATCTTTTGATCGGAATGCTCACGAGGTGAGGGCGCGGCCTCGGAAGCATTTCAACAGAGCATGGCATCAGCAACATCCTGAGTACCATGTTTTAGCGAAGCAACTCTGTGTTCACTTCACACTCCCTGAGGGATGTGAGATGGCATGAGATCTGCTGCTCGCTAGGGCCATACGTGTCTGCAGACACAATCTTGGGGGCAAGAAGTTCCACTCATCCTATCCTGTAGAAAATGGTTAGGAAGAGCTCTTAATTTAGTTGTTGAGTCGCCGCCAATGGCGACTTCTTAACTCTTAAGCCTTAGTTAAAACACCTTAACTTGGCTAGGTTGGTCAGGTGGTGATATATATATATTTATATATAATTTATATATATAATATATATATATATATATATATATAGATAGTATTAAATAATATATAATATATATATATGTAGATATATATATATATATATATATCTATATATGATATATGTATATATATATTATAGTTAATATATATAATATATATATTATATATATTTATTTTATTTATTTATTTTATATATATATATATATATATATATATATATATATATATATATATATATATATATATATATTTATTTAATTTATTTATTTACTTCTTAGCCCTCATGGTATGGTCAATATGGTCTAGTCACGTCGTGGTCTCGCCCCTGTTGACAGATCATCTGGAGTGCACCAGCTATATAGGTCTCTACCTCGCTGGCAACTGTAGTAGCACAAGCAGACTTATGTGGCAGTAACCACGAAGCCAGCTATGCTAACAGGTGGAACCAAGATGTAAATCATCTGCATGCATTTGTTTCCCAAAATCCTTCTATTCTGTCCCTTCCCACCTCCAACGGTGGGATTCAGCTATATATATATCTGACAGGTAAGTTTCATGAACAAAATGATATTGTTATGATACAATAAAGTTTGTTCATACTTACCTGGCAGATATATATAATCAAGTACCCACCCACCTCCCCTCAGGGGACAGTGGAAATAAAAATTATGAATAGAAAATGGGAATGGTTCCTGATACCCGCCTCCCAGCGGCGGGAATGGGTACTAACCACCTGGCCGACCACTGCGTGTGTCGGAAGTTTTTGAAATTCTGTCGGACTTCAGAGAAAATACAGCTATATATATATCTGCCAGGTAAGTATGAACAAACTTTATTGTATCATAACAATATCATATTTGACATCACAGTGTTTAATACAGCTGATTGAGAAGGTGAGTGGTTTGGTCATTAAGGAAGCAGTAGTCTGAGTCTCACTGTGGATTGAGCCAGCTTGGCTATCCTCACAGCCTAGACAGAAGATGGCCAGAATGTACATTATCACTCCTTGCCACTCTCCCTGGGCCAAAATATCTCTTCTTCCCTTCTTCTTATACAGCATCTATGCCCTGCTTATGTTGTTACAGGTCTGTGTCATGACACTGCTGCCTTGAGGGGTTCTGCTTCCTCCACCCAAATGAGTAGACAGTGGAAAGGATTCAACAGCAAACCATCTAAATGGTTCAAGCCTAAATCTGGTGTACCCTCTACCAGACATGTCTTTCTGGGACACTGCCATTGGCTGCATAGCTCCCTACTTCTCAGGTATGACATCTCTCTCCATGGAGGCACTGCTCTGGTGGCTGCCATGATTGTCCCTGAACACAGGATGATGACTTCTTTAAGGAATCCAACATGAGCCAAGTTACAGGTATCTGCCCTCCCAGCATTCATCTTTTGGTACTGTTCTAGAAGATATCCTCCAGCCTCAAAGGAGATGTTGAAGAAAAAAACCAGGAAGGACCGATAGCTGTTCTATGAGGGCTTGGGAATGGATGTGGCTGCAAGCAGTATACGTAGTCACTAGACGTGAAAATTTTACTGGTTCAGAGTCCTATGTTTGTAGCTGGCAACTATACCCCAAGGTTTTAATGGGAGCCTTGACTTTTATAGCAGCCTGGGCTTACAGTTTTGGCACCTGTCTTGTCTGTGCAACTACCAACACCACTGGTGCATCCTTTTTATCCAAGCCCTAGCAGGGAGACTAGTAACTCTATTGGCTCTATCATCGCATTGGTCTTTAGCTGGAATGTGGTGCTTAGTCTTGACCAGGTATCCTTATGATCCCTTCAGGATGTAATGTTAAAAATTGCTATACGTCTAGTCTTAGCCTTTTTGGTATGACTTCAAGGCAGAAACTGAACTGATGGGGCTTGAGAGGTGTTTCCAGCATCAGAGTGGTTAGACAACTTCTGGAAGATGAAGAGATCGCATCTCTCCCCTCTAGCTTGCTTCTGCACATAGGAATGAACAAGGCCCCAGTCTCTAGGAATATGATGCACAGGAATGAACAAGGCCCTAGTCTCTAGGAATATGATGCCATGTCTTAGGCATCTCCTCTTCAGGGTGTGTATGGGAGTATCCATGGAGGATTTTTCACAACTCAGGAACACAAGATCATGGTCCATGAAATTCAAGTATCTTCACCAATAAATAGCTATCCTTTGGGTGGGTATTTGGAGATTCCATTTCACCTTTATGCAGTTCTACCTTGAGAGTTGTAACTCTTAGGTACAGGCAGTCCCCGGTTATCGGCGGACTTGGTTAATGGCGATCCAGTTTTATAGCAGAGGTCGACTGTTGATGATTTGATTGTGGGCTTTATAATTATGGTGGGACCAATTATTCAAAACGTTAATGTGGAAAGGGCTACGAGTACTTCATCTTACCAATTCTTCTTTCCTCCTAAATGAGATTAACCTCTTCATTACCGAAAGTTTGTTTGGAGGTAGGTGGGTACCACCATTGAAGTCTACTATACCGCACCGGGTGCATAAAGGTGGTACGCATAGTACCACCAAAACTCCTCTTTTCAGATAGGGACTTCCAATCATTCTGTAATTTCGGTTTGAAGAGTTTGGAGCAAAATAAACAGTATGACACGATGCCAGACGTATGATGAACCCCAAAAAATAGTATTATTACTGCTTATAGTAGTGTGTAGGTGACAGATGAACTGCGTCTCAACAAAAAATCACAAAACCAGACAAGCGTAAACATGTAATAACTTCTACCCAAGTAAAAAACCAGTTGTATCATCATTTACTGTATTTATTTATTTATTCACTTATTACATTTTACAAATAAAAGATATGAACACCAGATAAATGAAGGTAGAAATAAAGCCTTATAGTAACTTTATATATAAAAAACCAAACCAGAGAAAAAAGCAAAAAAAGCGATTTTTTTCTGAGGACAAGAAACTTGAAAAATTAGTTTAGATACCCCTAATGCCCCTAAAGTTGTTTTCTGTGATGAAACTAATCTTAGAAAACGTAGAAAATGACATCGCCCAATTTTTGAAAGATATACTATAAAATTTGCGATTTCCATATTTATTGGCGGGGCTTTCGCTTTAGTTTTTGCTCTTTTTTTTTTGTTATTACGTGCTTATTTACTGTTCTATTTTGATAATACTTTATGTGCATGTTCCAGGTGCAATATACCAACATTCTGTAAGACCGAATTTCTATTCAAGACCGTAGTTTTCTCATCGACCACCAGTGTCCCTTGTACAAGGGACACTGAGTTTCACATTTTTTTTCATAAAATCATTTATTTTCCCTGTAGGATGATAAAACTAACAGAGAATATGCGTTATTATAGTGCTAATAATACCTGATAATTTCATTAGCCTGTCTTGATTAGTGTATTTTTGGCAAATATTTTTACGATGGGCACCCCTCCAAACTCGAGTCACTACCGAGAGATTCAGTTCGGCAGCGAACACAATGTTTACATTCTGCTCACCCACCCGGTAAAGAAGGGGTTAAAACCTGTTATGGTTAATGGGTTTTCATGGACAAATAATGTTTTGATCATACATTTTTCTTTTCATACACTCATTGATCGTAAGGACTATGGTCTCTTCTCAGCCATGTACTCATTCAGTCCCCTGGAGGGCACAAAGGAGTGAGTAAGGATGCATGTAGCAGTAGGAGGTTGGCCAGATGGAGCAGGTGCAATCTTTTCAGAAGAATGGTGTGACTAGGATTTCTACTTTAAGTGAGGGATCATGATAATGGGTTTGTGTAACTAATGTGATTGTTGTGTAGTAAAAACATCACTTTACAGAGTTGCCATCATCCAAGAGACCTTAAATCATCACAATTCACAAAAAAAGGCTTAAATCTCTTTCCAGAGTTTTGTGTAGAATTCCATGCAAGCTTCTTAGGGATGCCCTAAGTTCTAACATTAAACTACAACTTTGTAGGTGAAGGAAGGGGTCTCTGCCATCTTCCTAACCTAGCATACTGTTGTTAAAGTTAATTGGGGCCATTAATGAAGAAATATGAAAATAAAAAATGATTAACAATGGGATGATCTGTTTTGGACCAACTTTATTTATATCCTTGGTCCAGATATGTATCCCATTGGTAATAACCTTTTATTTTTATACATTCAACTTCCCTGCCAGATATATACTTAGCTATAGACTCCGTCGTCTCCGACAGAATTTCAAATTTCGCGGCACACGCTACCGGTAGGTCAGGTGATCCACCGCCCTGCCCTGGGTGGCAGGACTAGGAACCATTCCCGTTTTCTAATCAGAATTCTTCTGTCGCCCGGACCATCAACATTGTTGTTGGTTCCTCTCGATTGGTTTTTCTTTTTTCACCGGCAATTGATCTTCTTGACCGACTTTTGGTGACGTATCTGGATTGTTGGATTGGCATACGCTTTTGTGGACTGTTTTGTGCACTTGATTTTGGATTTTTCTTTAAAATGTCTGACACTGGAATGGTTGTGAGACGTTGTGTGAATGTAGGCTGTAAGGTGAGGTTGCCGAAAGCTTTGGTAGACCCTCACACTGTATGCAAGGGTTGCAGGGAGTATGAATGTTCGTTCACTAATACTTGCAAGGAATGCGGGAATTTGAGTGAGAATGAATGGAAGAATCTAACTAATTATTTGAAAAAGTTAGAGAGAGAAAGAGTGAGGAAGGCTTCTTATAGAAGTTTAAGTAGTTCGAGATCTAATGAACTAATTCCTAGCTTGGGATCTTCCCCAAGGGTAAGTATTGCTACTTCTCCTTCCATTGCAGCCCCTTCTCCTATTGCAGAACCTGTAGATTCAGCGAAAGAACTTGCGGATCTAAAAGCAGCCTTCAAGTTGAGGGAAAACAAAATGGCTGCCCTGCAAGGTAAGGCTAGTGAATTTTCAGTGGACAGTGATATGAGTGTCCCCAGTGTAGTGGAGGGGGCATCTGGTCGGTTCCGCAACGCTCCTAGGTCTAGACCTCTTCCAAGCTCACATGCCCAGAGGAGAAGGAATGTCGAAAACCGAAAGGAGGTTGTGGAGAATCCCCACCGATCAGGTGTCCCTTCGGCGGTTTCTGTGACACCCCAGACTGCCAAGGATCGCTATTGCAAAAGCGTCCTGCGTGAGTGTTTCTCTTCGTCGGGATCTTCATCTCCGAGACGTGATTGGAGGGATTCAGATCGCTCTCGACCACTCAAGAGGAGTTGGAAGGCTCCGACGATTGACTCGAGCCCAGAAAACTTCCCTGAGGAGTCTCCTTCGGGAGTTAAGAAGGTAAGAAGAGCCATTCTGTCAACCAGAGTTAGAAGGAGTCAGGAGGTGGAGGCTATGGACTCCTCCCCTCCTCCTTCCCCTCCTCCCGAAGAGGATAAAGAGGAGGTTACGAAGAGGTTCATGATGGCTATGCGAGAGCAGATTTCGTCTTTTGTAGGAGTCCTTTCAAAGGAGCCTCCTAGAAGGAAAGACTCTTCCCTTCCTATCAAAAGATCCTCCAGACGTATGGAGGTATCTGCCGCCAGGATCGATGCTCCTACTCGAGGTGAGGCTTCCTGTACGAACGTGGATGAACCGATCAGACGTCTGGCACCGGCCAGGAGTGAGGAGTCACCCAGGAGGCAGGAGCCAAGAGCCAGGAGTGAGGAGTCACCCAGGAGGCAGGAGCCAAGAGCCAGGAGTGTGGAGTCATCCAGGCAAGAGGCAGGAGCCAGGAGGCAAGAGGCAGGAGCCAGGAGGCAAGAGGCAGGAGCCAGGAGGCAAGAGCCAGGAGGCAAGAGGCAGGAGTCAGGAGTCAGGAGTCAGGAGTCAGGAGTCAGGAGTCAGGAGTCAGGAGTCAGGAGGTCAGGAGTCAGGAGTCAGGAGGCAGGAGTCCGGAGTCCGGAGTCAGGAGGCAGGAGTCAGGAGCCAGGAGGCAGGAGTCAGGAGGCAAGAGTCAAGAGCCAGGAGGCAGGAGTCGGAGACTCATTCCTGGAATTTATGACTCTTCTCCAAATAGAAGCTCCTCTCCTTCAGATCGTAGGAGGTCTTGGAAGGACTCTCCCTCCAAACGAGAGCTTTCTCCTTCGTCTGATCGAGGTTTGGACGATTTGTCTGATGACGAACCTCCTGCAAATGAGGGACTCTCGAATTATAAGGTCTTAGCCTCATTGTTACTACAAGAGTTTGGAGACTCTCTTAGTCCGGCGGCTCCTCCTTCTCCTCGTTCTCTCTTTTCGAGCTCGGCTACGGCAAAATCTTCGGCCTTTCTGAAAATGAAGCCTGCAATTTCTATGAAGAAGGCCCTCCATTCTTTAGATTCTTGGATGGACAAGAAGAAAGAGTTGGGAAAGACTGTATTCTGCACGCCTCCTTCCAAACTCCATGGAAAGAGAGGTATTTGGTATGGGACAGGAGAGACTATGGGTCTTTCTCTTCCTGCCTCGGCAGATGCGGACTTTTCCAATTTAGTGGAGGCCTCTAGACGTCACTCTTTAGGATTGGTCAGATCGACGTGGAGCATTTCGGAGTTGAACCACTTTCTAAAGGGACTTTTTGTCACTTTAGAGGTGTTCAATTTTCTGGATTGGTCACTCGGAGTTCTGGCCAACAAATCTAAAGATCCGGAGTTTCTTAAAAACCCAGAGATTCTCCATAGCGTCCTGTCTTGCATGGACAAGGCAGTACAGGACGGTTCGGGAGAAGTGGCTTCCCTTTTTGGTGCTGGTCTTCTTCTAAAAAAGAGATCAGTATATGGATCCCTATTATCAAACGGGTTTCTCCGAGCAGAGGACTGCTTTATTGTTCGCCCCTCTGTCGGATCATCTATTTCCTTCTCAGTTAGTGAAGGATATATCTCGCTCGCTAACTGAGAAGGCAATACAGGACCTACTGGTACAAACGTCCAAGAAAGGACGCCCTGTAGTGTCTACGATTAAGAAGGACTCTCGTCCTCCTCAGCAGCCCTCTTTCGTTGGAGGTGCAGCGGCTCGTCCCCCCCCTGCCAGAAAGAAGAGCTCTGACAAGAGAGGAAGGTCTTCCTTCAGACCTTTCAAGAAAACTAAATGACGTGTTGCTCCTTCAAGCACCAGTGGGCGCCAGACTCCTGAACTTTGCAGGAGTATGGGCAAAAAGGGGAGCCGACCCTTGCAGTCTCGGTCCTAAAGAAAGGATACGTAATCCCCTTCGAGGACAGTCCTCCCCTAACATCTACGCCTCGGGAACTGTCAGCGAGGTACAGAGACCCTGTAATGAGAAAGGCTCTCCTTCAAATGGTGGAACAAATGTGGGAAAAGGAGGCCATCGAACTTGTGCAGGATCCACACTCCCCGGGATTTTAAACAATCGCCTTTTTCTAGTACCAAGGCATCAGGGGGGTGGAGACCAGTACTGGACGTAAGCGCTCGTGAATCGCTTTGTTCAGAAAAAGAAGTTCCGTATGGAAACGTCCACCTCAGTAATGTCGGCTCTTCGTCCAGGAGATTGGATGGTCTCTCTGGACTTGCAAGATGCGTATTTCCACGTTCCCATTCACCATTTGTCAAAGAAATATCTTCGGTTTGTAATAGGAGACAAGATTTTTCAATTCAGGGCTCTGTGCTTCGGTCTGTCTACAGCTCCGCAGGTATTCACCAACCTGATGGCGAATGTAGCAAGATGGCTTCACCTAGAGGGAATAAACATCTCCCTCTACTTAGACGACTGGCTGATCAGGGCCAAGTCGGAGATTCAGTGCTTGGAGGACTTATCAGTAACAAGAAACATGATAGAATCGCTAGGATTACTCGTGAACCTCGAGAAGTCGCAGCTGATCCCCAGCCAGAGCTTGGTCTATCTGGGGATTCGGATGGATTCTCGGGGTTTTCGAGTATTTCCTTCGCGAGAAAGAATCACTCGAGGTTTGTCGAAAATCTCGAGCTTCTTAGAGAGAAAGAGCAGTTCAGCGAGGGATTATCTGAGCCTTTTAGGGACCCTGTCCTCGCTAGAAAAGTTCTTCTCTCTGGGGAGGCTTCAACCTTCGCCCCCTTTTCAGTTTTTTCCTGAAAGGGGTGTGGAGTTGGAAGACGGGACAACTCTCAGACACCTTCCCGCTTCCACAAGAGATAAAAGATCACTTGAAGTGGTGGATCCTTCCTCTTCAGAAGAACGAAGGCGTATCGCTTGCCCTGCAGAACCCAGACCAAGTGTTATATTCCGACGCTTCGGAGTCGGGATGGGGAGCGACGCTAGGAGCAAGGGAGGTGTCAGGCACCTGGACAAAGGAACAGGTGTCCTGGCACATCAATTGCAAGGAACTAGTGGCCATACACCTAGCCTTAAGGTTCTTCGAGGAGATAGTCAGAGGCGGGGTGATACAGATAAACTCTGACAACACCACGGCTCTGGCTTACATACGCAAGCAAGGAGGCACGCACTCTTTCTCCCTCTTTCAGTTAACAAAACACCTGTTAACCTGGACAGAAGAAAGAGGCATAACTCTCCTCACAAGATTTGTGCAAGGGATAAAGAATGTGAGAGCGGACAGACTAAGCAGGAGGAATCAGGTCCTTCCCACAGAATGGACTACACGAAGAAGTGTGTCGAAGTCTTTGGTCCCTGTGGGGGAGACCTCACATAGACCTGTTTGCGATGTTCCTCTCCAAAAGAGTAGAGATCTTTTGCTCTCTAGTAGAAGATCCGAGAGCCTTCGCAATAGACGCGTTTCTCCTGGATTGGTCGGGTGTGGACGCCTACGCCTTTCCCCCGTTCAAGATCCTGGGGGAAGTGCTCAGGAAGTTCGTAGCTTCAAAGAGCACGAAGTTGACACTAATAGCCCCATTTTGGCCAGCCCAAGAATGGTTCACGGAGGTACTGGAGTGGATAGTGGACTTCCCCAGATCTCTTCCAAACAGACCAGATCTACTCAGACAACCCCACTTCGAGAGGTTTCATCACAACCTCCCAGGTCTCGCTCTGACTGCCTTTCGACTATCGAAAGACTTGTCAGAGCGAGGGGTTTTTTATCGCAAGGCTGCTTGCGGGGCTCTATCGCTCGAGCCCGCAGAGCTTCGACGAGAAGAGTATACCAATCGAAGTGGGAAGTCTTTAGGAGGTGGTGTAAGAGTCAGAAGCTGTCCTCCTCCAGTACCTCTATACGTAGTTAACATTGCCGATTTCCTCCTCTTTCTGAGAGAGGAATCGCACCTCTCTGTGTCAACAATAAAGGGATACAGAAGCATGCTGTCTTCAGTATTCAGAAATCGAGGGCTAGAAATTGCAGATAACAAAGATCTACATGATTTAATTAGATCCTTTGAAACTTCAAAAGCAGCAACTCCTAGAACACCTAGTTGGAATCTGGACGTGGTCCTGAAATTCCTTTCCTCGGATAAATTCGAGCCTTTACATCTGGCTTCCTTCCGCGACGTCACTAGGAAATGCTTATTCCTGTTGTCTCTCGCTACAGCCAAGAGGACGAGCGAATTGCACGCTCTGGACTCCACAGTGGGGTTCAAAGGAGATGCTGCTATCTGCTCGTTCCAGACATTGTTTCTGGCGAAGAACGAAAACCCGTCAAAACCTTGGCCCAGAAGCTTTGAGGTAAAAGGTCTATCTAACCTCGTAGGCAGAGAAACAGAGAGGTCTCTCTGTCCAGTGAGAGCTCTTAAATTTTATTTAGAGAGGAAGAGACAGATGGGAGCTTGTCAACAAGGTCTTTGGTGTGCTGTGAAGAACCCCAAAAGACTCATGTCCAAAAACGCCTAGGCCTTCTTTGTGAGAAGTGTAATTACTGACGCACACAAGAACTGCTCGGATGAATCCTTCGGTCTTCTAAAGGTTAAGACCCATGAGGTTAGAGCAGTAGCAACGTCCTTGGCGTTCCAAAAGAATATGTCTCTTAAAAATATCATTGAGACTACTTATTGGAGGTGCAATTCAGTGTTTGCGTCTCATTACCTGAAGGATGTGAAAGTGACTTATGAGAAGTGCTTCTCTCTAGGTCCATTTGTATCAGCAGATACAGTGCTGGGTCTTGGAGCAAAGACTGATCCTTAAAATATTTTGATTTTATCGTACATAAACCCTCTTGTCAGATATGTGCTTGGTTTTCTATTAGCAAGCTCACGGATGTAGCACGGGCGCATAGTGTCATTGCTGGTAGGGGATCAAGGGTATGTATGGCTAGTGGGGGGGGTACAAAAATTTTTTTTTTTTATATTTTGTATAAATGAACGTGTAATTATGTTTCGAGTTTTTGGTTGTTTGTAAGGAGTTCGGGGATAACTCCTTGCAATCTTAGAACTAACATGGATGTTAGGATCAGGTGATCGGGATCGGTGTTGTGCTCCTTGAACAAGGTGTATTGTCATGTTAGTGGAATAGCACCCAATGACAAAGGCCTTTAGGCTCTGCCGAGTAAGTGGATAAGACCCCATTGGCAGACCCACAAGAACTCTTAGCCATAGATCAATATCTCGCTGAGGCTCTTGAGGCTAAGCAGACTCCAAGGCAGTAGCCGCGAAGTCTTCAGCCTAATAAGGTAGGAACCAAGGTTTATTAATACCTACAACATATGTTGTTTACCTGTCTATTTCAGTAGTTAGCTGTCTCTTACCCACCACCAATGGGTGCTAATCAGCTAAGTATATATCTGGCAGGGAAGTTGAATGTATAAAAATGATATTGTCATGTTACAATAAAGTTTTATACATACTTACCTGACAGATATATACGATTAATGGCCCACCCAGCCTCCCCGCAGGAGACAGGTGGAAGAGAAGAATTCTGATTAGAAAACGGGAATGGTTCCTAGTCCTGCCACCCAGGGCAGGGCGGTAGATCACCTGACCTACCGGTAGCGTGTGCCGCAAAATTTGAAATTCTGTCGGAGACGACGGAGTCTATAGCTAAGTATATATCTGTCAGGTAAGTATGTATAAAACTTTATTGTAACATGACAATATCATTTTTATTTTTCTTCATTAAGCCCTTTCAGTTAAAGTAAATAACATTAACAGAAGACTTGATCCTCACCAATGGTAGTATCCACTGTTATTGAAACCTGTCTTCTCTGCTTCCTTGTCACTTTTGGTAGGGTAGCTTTACCTGATTGATACGTCAGTGATTAACACCCAGGTTTTTGGACACTCCCAAAAAAGGAATAAAGTGTAGCTTTTGGAGTGTTTGTAGTTCTCTGTTACTAATCCCTTCTTCACATCTTGTATCATTTGACTACCCATTCTTCACCCTATTTGCCATCCCCCCCAGCATGATAGTTCCTACATATCCAAAAATTTAGATTTCTTTTTGCGTCTTTTGATACTTACATACTATAGATTTCGTTCAGTTTCCATTTTTTCACCTAGCTGGATTCTTTGAGAGGTCTATTCTAGGCCAAAAGTGTTAAACCTTGGTGTGGGGCTTGTCTTTATTGCGTACTAGTTGAAATTTTGATTCATTCATTACACTTAAGTTAGAATGGCTTTTATAGCTTGAATTTTATGGTTCATTTGTTACACCCAAACCTAGCATGGCATACAAGGCATCAGAAGACAAAAAGGTTTGCATTTAAATTCTTTGAGTAGAAATTTTCACATGCTCTGTGGAAAGTTTCTAAAACATTTCTCAGTATTTGCCTAGGCTCTGGACCATATCTGTTTAACAACTTCCCCTTTAGCAATAGTTGTCACCCTGTAAGCAGTTAACAAATATTATCAGTTTACAGAATGGATTTATTCCTTTGGAGTTCATGACAGTTTGTGTTTTAATCCCATTGTATTTGTAAAAATGTGCTTGCTTTGTTGTTATGGGGCCTTATCAACAAATACTAATGCATTGTATTTTATGTTTCATTTAAATATGGTGGTTTTTTTTTTTTTGCATCAGGGAAAATTAATTATGAATAGTTGTGAAAAGGATGCTGTACCTTTGCATGTAAATGTGTGAAAGAAGAATAGGTGATTTTAAGTACTTATTTGGAAGGTGTTATGAACTAGTTGCTGTTCCTCATTATTGCATGGCATCTCCTGTAAGTGATTACCTTTTGTATGAGGTGAATACTACTGTAATTGAAGAATTTGTATTGTTCTTTATCTTGAATATTGTAGCTTTAGTTTATGCTGTAGTGCAAATAGTATAGAGCAGTTATTTGCTTAGGGCAAGCCTGTTTCCTGTAGATATGTGATCTATTCATGTAGGGGTAATGTAGGATAAATACATAGTTGTAAACATCTTTTATTGCTATGATTGCAGGATTGTAGCTTGGTCAGTTTGTGTGGATGACCTTGATTGGCAAACAATGCATGAAGATATTATTTCACGTGCTGTATGTTGAAATGAGAATAAGGAGAATGAAACTGCATTAATTTCATGTTAAACTTGTTTTGTAAAACAACATAAGGAAATGCAATGGTCCAGTTAATCACGCTACAAAAGAAAAAGACCAATACCAGCACTGTCATTGTACTTTTCATTTCATTGTCTAAGCAACATTGTTAATGTCAGTTATTATATAGTCATTGCATGCATTTCGATGGAAACAAAATTCAGTGCATCCAGGACAATGAAAGGCAGACTTTTTATTCCCTTATCGTTGTATTCTTGTAGATTTCTGAAAACTTTTTCCATCTACTCTCAGTGAAATACATAACCAGGGTTGTTCTCATTAAAAATACACTACTTTTATGTAGCTTACCAACTACATAATTATATTGCCTAAAGTTTCACTCGCCAGCAGCTTTAATTTTGAAACTCATGGTAACGCTAGTTTGTGTAGGTTAATTGTCCCCGCCCACTATCAGGGTCTGGAAGTAACAACACGGCTGAGAGTCATCAATAGTTTTCTTTTGGCTCTTGACTGAAGTTCAGGTTTGAGCAGTCAGCTTGATTCTGATATTCGTCTATGTCTTCATTCGTGTTTTTCTTCCTTTGGTAGCCCTTAGCTTTGTATTTTGTCAAGTTTTTCGTTAGATTCTCTGGTAATAAGACTTCATTACTGGAATGGACTTATATTGACTTGCAGTTTAGTTGACTTGTTATCATGTCCGACTCAAGTGCAACTAGCTTCTGGTATCATAGCAAAGGCTGCAATGCAAGGCTAATGAAAGTCAAATATGATTCACACGCTATGTGTATGGAATGTAGGGGACAGGGGTGCTCCATTAATTTGACTTGCAAAAAGTGTTTGACTGGATTGCCAAAAAGTGGAGGGTATAGAATCATTTAAATAATTAGATAAGGACAGGAAACATAAAGCAGCCGCTAGAGCCGAAAGTAAAACAGTGGGGAATAAGACTTTAGATAGTTCTGTAAAGTCTTCTGTAGATGTTCCCATAATTTCTGTACCTGCTCCTCCTTTGTCCGCCATTGCTGATGCTTTACCCAGCTCCCTCGCTTCAGACCTTGACCCTCATGCCAGCCTTGAGTCCAAAATGAATCTTAATTTTGACCAGAAGATTGGTCTAATAATGGACACAGTGCCCCATTTGGGAGAATTAGTAAAAGTCCTTATGGACAAATAGATAGTAAGAGTATTTGTGAAGTGACAGTTGAGGAGGTGCCTGTTCGTCCTACGGATGCTCCTAGGTAAAGGTCACATACTCCCCTACACATGGGAGCAGTCTTACCGGAAGCCCAAAGGAGGTCGGTGGGGTCTGCCCATGAACAGGTGGAAGCACCGATGATGCTTTAGTGATGTATTGCTGCTACTGAAAAGGCCCGCAGTAGACTGTGTTTGCTCTCCAGCAGTGGTGTGCAAGTGTGCTAGGGATCCCTTGCTACCATTGTGTAGTTTTTGGGATTCTCCAGAGCATTTTCTGCTAGAATATCCTGTGCTAACACTAGGGTGTTCTTCTTCATCAAAGAAGCATAGTACTTCTTCTAGGAGCAACCTCCCATTGGTGCATGAGCCCCCATGTGCTGCCAAGTGGTCAATAGTGCCTGAGCTCCTACTTGCTCCCGAGCTCCCATTTGTGCCTGTGCTGAATTTGGCAATGGAACTCCCTCAGGTGTCCGAGCATTCGGTCATACCGAGTGCCCTGTAGTGGCCGGGTATGTACTCTCATTTGCCCGACCATGTTACAGTTCAATGCACCAATTGATCTAGGGAGCACTTGGCCGGTCTCAGACTGTTCAGGCCCCAGACGGCAAGAGTTTGGCGCCAGCCACTTCAGCTTTGATTCCTTACCCCTCACTTCTCGCTGAAGATGCTGTGGACCCGTCGCTAGCTCTGATTCAGCGACAACTTGTTGCCATCATGAATTTACTTAAGGATCCCGTGACAGAAGTACAGTGGACCCCCCCGTATACGCAGAGGATGCGTTCCACACACACACACACACACACACACACACACACACACCCCAAATAGCTAGAATCTGGGAATGCTTAGAACCTCTATAAAAATGCTAAGAACTGCCTATTTTGTTAGTTCAAACTCAGGAAAAACCTACTGTAAATGCTTTTACTACCTGGTTTATTTAACAGTTTTACCACAAAGAGCATCTAGTAATGAAATTTATATGAGAAAATACAGTCATTTGTGGATATTTCACATAGGAAAATACTGTGAATACTACACAAATACCCTGTGAATAATGGGTATAGTTATGGTCCATAGAGAAATTTGCACACATATATACTTGAGTCCACAAATGTCGAGAATGCAAATATGGTGGTGTCCACTGTACCTTGGGTCCATTATCAGTGGCTGGTGTGGTGTTGGGCGACAAAGTGTAGGAAGTCTTGCAACCTTCCCATCATCTTCGCCTTGAACTAAGGTTTCGAGTTAACCTACACAACCAAGGATTACCACGAATTTCAAAATTTAGCTGCCGGCGTGTGAAACTGTAGGCAAAATAATTAGTACTTGGTTAGTAAAAATAAAATTTTATACATTCAACTTCCCTGCCAGATATATACTTAGCTATAGACTCCGTCGTCTCCGACAGAATTTCAAATTTCGCGGCACACGCTACAGGTAGGTCAGGTGATCTACCGCCCTGCCCTGGGTGGCAGGACTAGGAACCATCCCCGTTTTCTAATCAGAATTCTTCTGTCGCCCGGACCATCAACATTGTTGTTGGTTCCTCTCGATTGGTTTTTCTTTTTTCACCGGCAATTGATCTTCTTGACCGACTTTTGGTGACGTATCTGGATTGTTGGATTGGCATACGCTTTTGTGGACTGTTTTGTGGACTTGATTTTGGATTTTTCTTTAAATATGTCTGACTCTGGTATGGTTGTGAGACGTTGTGTGAATGTAGGCTGTAAGGTGAGGTTGCCGAAAGCTTCGGTAGACCCTCACACGGTATGCAAGAGGTGCAGGGAGTATGAATGTTCTTTTACTAATACTTGTAAAGAATGTGAGAACTTGAGCGAGAACGAATGGAAGAATCTAACTAATTATTTAAAAAAGTTAGAAAGAGAAAGAGTGAGGAAGGCTTCTCATAGAAGTTTTAGTAGTTCTAGATCTGAACTAATTCCTAGCTTGGGATCTTCCCCAAGGGTAAGTATTGCTACTTCTCCTTCCATTGCAGCCCCTTCTCCTATTGCAGAACCTGTAGATCCAGCGAAAGAACTTGCAGATCTAAAAGCAGCCTTCAAAGTGATGGAAAACAAAATGGCTGCCATACAAGGTAAGGCTAGTGATTTGTCAGTGGACAGTGATATGAGTGTCCCCAGTGTAGTGGAGGGGGCATCTGGTCGGCTCAGCAACGCTCCTAGGTCTAGACCTCTTCCAAGCTCACATGCCCAGAGGAGAAGGAATGTCGAAAGCCGAAAGGAGGTTGTGGAGAATCCCCACCGATCAGGTGTCCCTTCGGCGGTTTCTGTGACACCCCAGACTGCCAAGGACCGCTATTGTAAAAGCGTCCTAAGTAAGTGTTTCTCGTCGTCGGGATCTTCATCACCGAGACGTGATTGGAGAGATTCCGATCGATCTCGGCCTCTCAAGAGGAGTTGGAGGGCGCCGACTATTGACTCGAGCCCTGAAAACTTCCCTGAGGAGTCTCCATCGGGAGTTAAGAAGGCAAGAAGAGCCATTCTTTCAACCAGAGTGAGAAGGAGGCAGGAGGTGGAGGCTATGGACTCCTCCCCTCCTCCTTCCCCTCCTCCCGAAGAGGATAAAGAGGAGGCTACTAAGAGGTTCATGATGGCGATGCAGGAACAGATTTCGTCGTTTGTAGGAGTCCTGTCAAAGGAGCCTCCTAGAAGGAAAGACACTTCCCTTCCTATTAAAAGATCCTCCAGACGTATGGAGTATCTACCTCCAGGATCGATACTCCTACCCGAGGTGAGGTTTCCGGTACGAACCTGGATGAAACAATCAGACGTCTGGCACCGGCCAGGAGTGAGGAGTCACCCAGGAGGCAGGAGCCAAGAGCCAGGAGTGAGGAGTCAACCAGGAGGCAGGAGCCCAGAGCCAAGAGTGTGGAGGCATCCAGGCAAGAGGCAAGAGCCAGGAGGCAAGAGCCAGGAGGCAAGAGGCAGGAGGCAGGAGCCAAGAGGCAAGAGCCAGGAGCCAGGAGTCCGGAGTCAGGAGGCAGGAGCCAGGAGTCCGGAGGCAGGAGGCAGGAGTCCGGTCAGTGCAGGAGTCAGGAGTCAGGAGGTCAGGAGGCAGGAGGCAGGAGTCAGGAGGCAAGAGTCAAGAGCCAGGAGTCAAGAGTCGGGGACTCGTTCCTGGAGGTTATGACTCTTCGCCAAATAGGAGCTCCTCTCCTTCAGAACATAGGAGGTCTTGGAAGGACTCTCCCTCAAAACGTGACCTTTCTCCTTCGTCTGATCGAGGGTTAGACGAGTTGTCTGACGACGAACCTCCTGCTAATGAGGGACTTTCTAGTTACAAAGTCTTGGCCTCATTACTACTACAAGAGTTTGGAGATTCTCTTAGTCCTGCGGCTCCTCCTTCTCCTCGTTCGCTCTTTTCGAGCTCAGCTACGGCTAAATCGTCGGCCTTTTTGAAAATGAAGCCTGCGATATCAATGAAGAAGGCACTCCATTCTTTAGATTCTTGGATGGACAAGAAGAAGGAGTTAGGAAAGACGGTATTCTGCATGCCTCCTTCCAGATTGCACGGGAAGAGAGGTATTTGGTATGGGACAGGAGAGACTATGGGTCTTTCTTTACCCGCCTCTGCAGATGCCGACTTTTCCAGTTTAGTGGAGGCCTCTAGACGTCACTCCTTAGGATCGGTCAGAGCGACGTGGAGCACTTCAGAGTTGAACCACTTTCTAAAGGGACTTTTTGTCACTTTAGAGGTGTTCAATTTTCTGGATTGGTCACTCGGAGTTCTGGCCAACAAATCTAAGGATCCGGAGTTTCTGAAAACCCAGAAATTCTCCATAGCGTCCTGTCCTGCATGGACAAGGCAGTACAGGACGGTTCGGGTGAAGTGGCTTCCCTTTTTGGTGCTGGTCTCCTGAAAAAGAGATCAGTGTATGGATCCCTTTTATCGAAAGGGGTTTCTCCGAGCCAGAGGACTGCCTTACTGTTCGCCCCTCTATCAGATCATCTGTTTCCTTCTCAGTTAGTGAAGGATATATCTCGCTCGCTAACTGAGAAGGCGACACAAGACCTACTTACGCAAACGTCCAAGAAAGGACGACCGGTAGTGTCGACGGTTAAGAAGGAATCTCGTCCTACTCAGCAGCCCTTTCGTGGAGGTGCAGCGGCTCGTCCCCCTGCCAGAAAGAAGAGCTCTGAAAGAGAGGAAGGTCTTCATTTAGGCCCTTCAAGAAATCGAAGTGACTTGTTGCTCCTCCAAGCACCAGTGGGCGCCAGACTCCTGAACTTTGCAGGAGTATGGGCACAAAGGGGAGCCGACCTTTGGTCAGTGTCGGTCCTGAAGAAGGGATATGTAATCCCCTTCGACGACAGCCCGCCCCTAACATCTACTCCTCGGGAACTGTCAGCGAGGTACAGAGACCCGTTAATGCGAAAGACTCTCCTTCAAATGGTGGAGCAAATGTGGGAAAAAGAGGCCATCGAACTTGTGCAGGATCCACACTCCCCGGGATTTTACAATCGCCTTTTTCTAGTACCAAAGGCATCGGGGGGGGTGGAGGCCAGTTCTGGACGTAAGCGCTCTGAATCGCTTCGTACAGAAAAAGAAGTTTCGTATGGAAACGTCCGCCTCTGTAATGTCGGCGCTTCGCCCAGGAGATTGGATGGTCTCTCTGGACCTGCAAGACGCCTATTTCCACGTTCCCATTCACCATTTGTCAAAGAAATATCTTCGCTTTGTGATAGGAGACAAGATCTTTCAGTTCAGGGCTCTGTGCTTCGGACTGTCTACAGCCCCACAAGTATTCACCAACCTGATGGCGAATGTAGCAAGATGGCTTCACCTAGAGGGGATAAACATCTCCCTCTACTTGGACGACTGGCTGATCAGGGCCAAGTCGAAGAGTCAGTGCTTGGAGGACTTAGAAGTAACAAGGAACATGATAGATTCGCTAGGGTTGCTCGTCAACCTCGAGAAGTCACAACTGATCCCCAGCCAGAACTTGGTCTATCTGGGATTCAGATGGATTCTCGGGGTTTTCGGGTATATCCTTCGCGAGAAAGAATCGCTCGAGGTTTGTCGAGAATCTCGAGCTTCTTAGAAAGAAAGAACAGCTCAGCGAGGGATTACCTGAGCCTTTTAGGGACCCTGTCCTCATTGGAAAAGTTCTTCTCGCTAGGGAGACTTCACCTCCGCCCTCTTCAGTTTTTCCTCAAAGAGGTGGTGGAGTTGGAAGACGGGAGGGTCAACTCTCGGACGTCTTCCAACTTCCACAAGAAGTAAAGATCATATGAAGTGGTGGATCCCTCAGCTTCAAAAGAACGAAGGCGTATCGCTTGCTCTGCAGAACCCAGACCAAGTGTTGTTTACCGACGCTTCGGAGTCGGGATGGGGAGCGACGCTGGGAGCAAGGGAGGTGTCAGGCACCTGGACAAAGGAACAGGTGTCCTGGCACATCAATTGCAAGGAACTTGTGGCCATACACCTAGCCTTAAAGTTCTTCGAAGAGATAGTCAGAGACGGGGTGATACAGATAAACTCAGACAACACCACGGCTCTGGCTTACATACGCAAGCAAGGAGGCACGCACTCTTTCTCCCTCTATCAGTTGACAAGATACCTGTTAACCTGGACGGAAGAAAGAGGCATAACTCTCCTCACAAGGTTTGTTCAAGGGATCAAGAATGTGAGAGCGGACAGACTGAGCAGGAGAAACCAGGTCCTTCCCACAGAATGGACTCTTCACGAAGAAGTGTGTCGAAGTCTTTGGTCCCTGTGGGGGAGACCTCACATAGACCTGTTTGCGACGTTCCTCTCCAAAAGAATAGAGACCTTTTGCTCTCTAGTAGAAGATCCGAGAGCCTTCGCAATAGACGCGTTCCTCATGGATTGGTCGGGTGTGGACGCTTACGCCTTTCCCCCGTTCAAAATCCTGGGGAAGTGCTCAGGAAGTTCGTAGCTTCGAAGAGCACGAAGTTGATACTCATAGCCCCATTTTGGCCAGCCCAGGAATGGTTCACGGAGGTACTGGAGTGGATAGTGGACTTCCCCAGATCGCTTCCAAACAGACACGATCTACTCAGACAACCCCACTTCGAGAGGTTTCATCACAACCTCCCAGGTCTCGCTCTGACTGCCTTTCGACTATCGAAAGACTTGTCAGAGCGAGAGGCTTTTCTCGCAAGGCTGCGGGCTCTATCGCTAGAGCCCGCAGAGCTTCGACGAGAAGAGTATACCAGTCGAAGTGGGAAGTCTTTAGGAGGTGGTGTAAGGGTCAGAAGCTGTCCTCCTCCAGTACCTCTATAGTGAATATTGCCGATTTCCTCCTCTTTCTGAGAGAGGAATCACACCTATCTGTCTCGACAATAAAAGGATACCGAAGCATGCTGTCTTCAGTATTCAGGAATCGAGGCCTGGACATTGCTAACGACAAAGATCTACACGATCTAATTAGATCTTTTGAGACTTCGAAAGCAGCTACTCCTAGAACACCTAGTTGGAATCTAGACGTGGTCCTGAAATTCCTTTCATCGGATAAATTCGAACCTTTACATCTGGCGTCCTTCCGCGACGTCACTAGGAAATGCTTGTTCCTGGTGACTCTCGCTACAGCCAAGAGGACGAGCGAATTACACGCTCTGGATTCCACGGTGGGGTTCAAAGGAGATGCTGCCATCTGTTCTTTCCAGACAATGTTTCTGGCAAAGAACGAAAACCCATCAAAACCTTGGCCCAGAAGTTTTGAGGTAAAAGGCCTATCTAACCTGGTAGGCAGAGAGATAGAGAGATCTCTCTGTCCAGTGAGAGCTCTTAAATACTATTTAGAGAGGAAGAGACAGATGGGAGCTTGTCAACAAGGTCTTTGGTGTGCAGTGAAGAACCCCAAACGACTCATGTCCAAGAACGCCTTGGCTTTCTTTGTGAGAAGCGTTATTACGGACGCTCACAAGAACTGCTCGGAGGAATCCTTCGGTCTTCTAAAGGTCAAGACGCATGAAGTAAGAGCAGTAGCAACGTCTTTGGCGTTCCAAAAGAATATGTCTCTGAAGAATATCATTGAGACCTAACATATTGGAGGTGCAATTCAGTGTTTGCATCTCATTATCTGAAGGACGTGAGAGTGACCTATGAGAAGTGCTTCTCGCTAGGTCCTTTTGTATCAGCAGATACAGTACTGGGGTCTTGGAGCAAAGACTGATCCTTAATTTTGTGTTTTTATCGTACATAAACCCTCTTGTCAGATATGTGCTTGGTTTTCTAGTAGCAAGCTCACTTATGTCGCACGGGAGCAGAGTGTCATTGCTGGTAGGGGATCAAGGGTATGTATGACTAGTAGGGGAGTACAAAATTTTTTTTTGTATATTTTGTAATGAAAGTGTAATTATGTTTCGAGTTTTTTGGTTGTTTGTGAGGAGTTCGGGGATAACTCCTTACAATCTTAGAACTAACATGGATGTTAGGATCAGGTGATCGGGATCGGTTTTGTGCTCCTTGAACAAGGTGTATTGTCATGTTAGTGGAATAGCACCCAATGACAAAGGCCTTTAGGCTCTGCCGAGTAAGTGGATAAGACCCCATTGGCAGACCCACAAGAACTCTTAGCCATAGATCATTATCTCGCTGAGGCTCTTGAGGCTGAGCAGACTCCAAGGCAGTAGCCGCGAAGTCTTCAGCCTAATAAGGTAGGAACCAAGGTTTATAAATACCTACAACATATGTTGTTTACCTGTCTATTTCAGTAGTTAGCTGTCTCTTACCCACCACCAATGGGTGCTAATCAGCTAAGTATATATCTGGCAGGGAAGTTGAATGTATAAAAATGATATTGTCATGTTACAATAAAGTTTTATACATACTTACCTGACAGATATATACGATTAATAGCCCACCCAGCCTCCCCGCAGGAGACAGGTGGAAGAGAAGAATTCTGATTAGAAAACGGGGATGGTTCCTAGTCCTGCCACCCAGGGCAGGGCGGTAGATCACCTGACCTACCTGTAGCGTGTGCCGCGAAATTTGAAATTCTGTCGGAGACGACGGAGTCTATAGCTAAGTATATATCTGTCAGGTAAGTATGTATAAAACTTTATTGTAACATGACAATATCATTTTTATTTTATTATATAAATGTAATTAAAAAAATTTAGGCATATAATTGATTGATTACAGTAGTACATACAACATTTTTTCTTCATACCCCAGCACTATACTATTATACATCAGTTATGTGTGTGATTATATATGTAGGGACATTTCTCCAGATACGCCCCAAAAGAAGTCTTCCTTTCTGCCTCTCTGAGTATGCAGCTGGATCCTTGGATGAGCGTTTGCTCTACATGTCTGATGTTGAACACCATCTGCTGTCTTCTTCCTCAGAAAATTTTGCTTGAAAGTTTATTAAAAGCATTTTGATTTATTGGAATCACTTGCCTTAAAGCATTGATCCTGCTGTTGCTTTCATCTTCATTGTTGTTGGTATTTTCTGTCCTCTTCATTCCTTTTCACCTTAAAAGTGTGCATATATTCTTTGGCCTGTACAACTTTGTAAATGCTGTACCCTTTGATAGACTGTAAGTAAGGAAATATCTTATTAGTTTATTACCTGTCTGCATCAATCTTTTACAGTTAGCTTCATGTCTCTGCTTCCATGTTAGTGTTGGTTATGCTGTATTATTCATAATTTACCACAGTGCTTAATGAATATTAAAGATTTATTTGTGATATGTGATTGATTTCTTTGATTAAAGCATAGGAATATCTGTGTTAGTGTTTAGCTTGTTGATTGCTTTAGTAATTGAGGTTTGGTAGATGGTGTTTAAAGTGATGCTTGTTAGTTATTATTAATTGCGTTATTTTTAATCTCAATTAATGCTGCCTTGTAATGGCTTTCCTGGTAAATAGTACCAGACTTCATGGTTTGTATCAATTTACATCAGTGGAATTTGTATAATAATAGATCTCCCAGGAGTGTGATGCCCGTTCATCTGAGAGCTCTTTTGTGCAGACTGAGGCTGGTAGTAAAGGCTTTGTACTTGGAAAAACTTAGTTTTCCATATTTTCATCATCAGCAAAAACTGGAGAACAATCTGCTTGATCTAATCGAGAATTTGTCAGAAGACATTTTATGTCCAAGTTTCTCTGCTAGTTCATTGCTCAGCACCTGATAAGAAGGTTCCTGCAAGTGCTGGCACACTTCACACTGCATTTTGTCCCTCAATTCAAGTTTCATACTTATTACTGTAGAGTGTTCTTGCAGGTTGCTTTTGCAGACACTGAAGGCAGCTCCTTTCTTAAATGTGCCTGGCTGTGGAACTTCTCAGTTCCAGAGGTTCCATAGTCCTCACACTGTTGAACTATGAAACAGCCTCCCAGAGGATGTCTTGCAATTAGAACTTTAGATGTTCAAGTGAAGATGCAATGCAATACTTAACCCTAACACTATTCCCCTTTTGCATTTTAATAAATTTGTATCTATTTATTAATTTATTTTTCTATTTTAATAAGTGGAATCTCTTCTTTATATATTTCCCTTTCCCTCCTCTTACTTTTTCCTAATGAACACCATATTCTTTGGAAGCTTGAATTTCAAGTGAATGACCCCTGTGGGCTTTTTCCAAATGACAATTGTATTCTTAGAAACTGGTACCTTGCGATACCTGTTGCTGAGGAAGATCCTGGAGGGGGCTGAGATATCTTTTTATGTTATCAGATTAAACTGGTTATATGCTGTTGTGGGCCCATATCCCTGAAACAGTGTAGGTGAAAAATATTTTAACCTGGAGAAGAGATAGTATAGGTAATTATAGGAAACTGAAAAATGAGGTGGGGTGGCACTCAAGAAAAAAGAAACAAATTGCAGAAAGGGGAAAAGTGTAGGTAGGAAAGTGGAAGGCCAGGAAGGAAAGAGGAAGTACTACAGTATTTTATTTTTATTTTAGAAAAGTATGAATACAGGCAGTCCCTGGGTTACGACGGGGGTTCCGTTCTTGAGACGTGTTGTAACCCGAAAATCGTCGTTTTAATGCTTTGGGTGCATTTAGAACTATGTAATCTGCATTCTTATTGCATTTTCCATCAAAAAAAACCCTTCAAATATTGATTATTTTGCATTGTTGGTGTCGTATTTCTTCTGCCAGATGAGCGTTGTAACCCTGGAAATAATTTCTGATGAATATAATTGAAAAGCGCCTTAACCTCGGAACGTCGTAAGCTGAACCTGTCGTAACCCGGGGACTGCCTTATGGTGAAATTATTCACTGGACTTCTTGAATTAACTAGGTGACAGGAATAGTTAATGAGTTTTGACAGCAAAGTAGTTAGGCCCAAAAGAAAAGGAAATTTGAAGTTGGAGAGGAAGAACTCAAATGGAAGTATCCATTGGAACTCAGGATATAGCTGCAGTACTAAACTGAGAAGTATGTTTTTCACTGGTGATTATCTAGGTAGTATATACAGTGGGCCCCCCGTATTCGCGTTTTCTGGATTCGGGGACTCTCACATTCGCGGATTTCTCTCGGGAACGTTTCCCCGCATTATTCGCAGAAAATTCATGCATTCGCAGTATTTTTCTACGAGAAATATCCACAAAATTCCTTGTTTTTTTTTTATCAATTTTATCAGAAAATGCACTTTTTGTGATAAAATATTAAAAAAAACAAGTATGAAAATTTTTTGTGGTTTTTCTTGAGTTTTAACTAACAAAATATGCTGTTCTTAGCATTTTTATAGGGGTTCCAAACACTCCTGGGTTCTAACTATTCATGGGGGTGTCTGGTACGCATCCCCCTGCGAATACGGGGGGGACCACAGTATGTAATCCTAAAAGTTGTTGTTCTTTTATTTGCATGTCCTACGTTACATATTTGGTCTAGTTAGGTTATGAGAATTAGCTATTGTTTGGGAAGCTGTTTTTATTCGTTGTTTGTCTTTTGAGAAGTCTTTACTGAGGTAGAATTTTTCATTTAATTTTGCAGATAATATTGCTATTTTTTTATTTAAGAGAGAGAGAGATAGTGTGTGTGTGTGTGTACTTGGTATACTTTTTATGTGAAAATATTCAGAGAGAGAGAGAGAGAGAGAGAGAAGAACGGAGAGGAGGAGAAGGGACGAGAGAGAGAGAGAGAGAGAAGAGGAGAGGGAGCGAGAGTGAAGAGAGGGGGGGTGGTAAACTTTTTTTGTGAAAATATTCCATATTGTAAATAGAAATCTGAGAGAGAGAGATATTTAATGAAATGTACCTTCAATAACCTTGGAAGTAGAAGTCGGCCAGATGTTATGTAAGGCGTTGCAAAAAAGAAACGAGTAATGATTAGAGGAGAATAGGCCGCAAAACTGGAGCATTAAATTGGTCAGAACCACCAGTCTCTTCCTGCTTAATCCTGACCACTCACCCCAGTCGGTGAACACCCTCAGCTGGCAAATGCTAGCAGTCCTTTTATAAATACAGTGGTGAGTGCAACCTTTTGTTAATACTGATTTCATCCGTCAGTCATTTTATTAATCATATACAAATTTATGGAAGTGTTTGGTCATTGTTATGAAATGATTAAGCTGTTTGCTATTTTTTTCTATGTTGGTGATCCTGCAAATGTCGACAAGAATCAGAAGAACATGTTAGATGATATTTGTTAAACATGACTGAAAATGGTTTTCCAGAAAGCTTGACAAAAGTCAGCTTTACACAAGCGTAGATAGGAGGATTGTTCGAGGTGCCAGAAACTTTTATATTATTCTCTTGTGTATATTTTCACAAATTAAAATTGACCTTTGAATATGAATGTTAAAAATTTTGGGAAAAATTGATGAGTGTTCTTATGGCTTGGCAGCCTGTAATTTAATAAACTTTACTATTAATACAGTAAACTGCCTCAAACAGGTGGCATACTGTAAGTAGTCTTGCCATTATCATCAATATTAGTATTACTGTGTTGTATTTTCTGTATAGTGCATCATTACTTTGTGACTAGAAACTATATAAGTAAATGCACATACACATGTTTTCCGAGTAGTTACTGTATTTGAACATTTCAAGTCTTAAAATATTAGTTTTTGACTATTTAAACTACTGTCCTCTTCAACCAATTGGGTAAGATTATGAATATTTTTTGACAAAGCCATTTTAAAAACTAAACTGCTAGTTCTGAATTAGTATAGTTTGCAATGAATGTTATTTCTTTTTCCATATGAGACATTCACATGTTAGTAAAAATGTTTCAATGTGTCCTTTTATTGTTAATTGCTGTTATTTAGGTGACCTGGGTATGGTAAATGACCTTTGCATTGGCACATTTGTTTCTGTGTTATTGACAGCTGTGTGGAGGTTTTAAGAAAATTATTTAAATCAAAGTGGATTGAATTACCGACCAGTTTGTATTTCTATTATTGAGTAAAGCATTGCCATTTTAAAAATATTTATCAAAACCCTTTTTACTATGCCATTGGGATGTCCTATGTTACTTTTGCTTATGGATTTTCCTCCCCTCCCCACCTGTTCCTGTCTTGGGTTGTAAATGTCTCTCTTAGCATTAGAAAAAGTGTCCTCTATAAAAGGGAATAGACAGCACAATTTGATAAAGTATTTCTTAGTACGATAACTCTTGTTGTGTAAGTATTTAGGGTCACAGACTTTGAGTTCAACAGCCTTATCAGTGATGCTGTTTGTCATAAGAAAAACTGTACTTTGGTTGTGATCTTAAATGCTAAAAAGAGAACAAATAAATTTTCTATATTTTAAAAAATGGAAGCAGTTTTTTAAATGGTGTTCTATTTTTCTCTTGCTCTCTCCATGTGTCAAAGTATGGAAGATTCTTTTGCTCTTCAAGAGTTGAAATGGAGAGAGGGTAGTGAGGGAAGTGTTTGCCTCCTCATCGATGGGGTATATTCTACTTTCCTTCAATTACTGCTCAAGTTATTGGGATTCAGGGATTGGTCTAACCTGGTGAGACAAAGGAATACTGATATGCTAGTGGTTTATATCTATGAAACATGAAAAGTGTTGATCCTATGTGTATTATATAAATTAATTTTCTTTCCTTGAGGTTTGTCAGACTTACAAAAGACTGTACTAATTTATTTTAATTTTTTGCAGGTATGTCGCTTGTACCAGTTGATTTTATAAAAGTGAGAGTGACACTATATTCAGGTCATGTTCCACCTGGAACAACTAAAGAAAGGTAAGCTATACAGCCGTGCAAGTCGAAGAAGAGCTTACATTGAATCAGTTATGCAGTTCATACTCTCTCTCTCTCTCTCTCTCTCTCTCTCTCTCTCTCTCTCTCCTCTCTCTCTCTCTCTCTCTCTGTCAGGGTTTGTGACTAGTTTATTCACTTCAAAAGCAAGAGGCTATTAATTATATTCCTGGATGTGAAAATAATGATCTAGATACTTATCCCAAGTTTATTATGCTTCTGTTTATATTAGCTGTGAATTAGAATTTGGGTAGTAATTTGGCAGGTGTGAGTTGCAGTGGAAGAAAAGGAAAATTATCACCATTATACTCTCTCCTCTCTCTCTCTCTCTCTCTCTCTCTCTCTTCTCTCTTCCTTCCTTCTTCTTCCGGGCTCTCTCTCTCGGATTTATATTAATGAGTATCTGCAAGACACTTTAGAAATTCAAGTACTACTACTATAGTAATTGTATCATGCAATGTTTTCTTTATTTACTGTTAGGTCAGTAATGCTACTCAAAGCAATGTACAAATCTGCAGAAACTTTATTTCTTTTTGTGAATATCTATTGATTCCAGTTGTTGCAGTCTAGTCAAGATGTCAGTTTTGTGGTTCAGTTGCCATTTTGTCTGAAGGGTTTAAGGAGTCCTGTTCAACAGTATGTTATGGATAATAATGACGACTATGTTGATCATTGGTATACTCTTAAGTAATGCCATTGCCAGCACAATTACTATTTTAATCAGGAACTTAATAGGACTTCAGATGTTAGGAGCTTAAACATTGCATTATTCCTGTGTATAGGTGTATAGCATGTTATTAGCTTAGTTCCATATTATCAATCTGAAGTGTGCAGGATTGGGAAAAATTGCAAAATGCATTATCCCTTTTGGGGTTATCAGACTAAGTATTATTGGAATTACTATATTACGGCACTGTGAAAGAACACAAGTCATAAAATCGGTGATTTATGGTGTCATAATGGGCTGAGTTCCGGTTGTCGGGGCCATAAGGCGCCTTATGGCGCCATAAGTTTCTCATGGCACCATTAGGGTGCTGTTATCGGTGCCATAAGTGTCATTATGGCACCATACGCCGAGTTTTGGTTAATGGCGGTTTTTGCTTATTGGCACACACACACTGGCACACACACACACACCCGATAACCAGGGACTGCCTGTACAATACTTAAATCTCAGACAAGCTAAGATAAAATAACTTGACTCACTGGTTCTAAGGAGGTCCCAAAAAATTGTGACATGTCACACTGATCACATATGGACATTGCAATATGTTTTTTCTAGCTTGCTGTGATTTATTATTCATGGTATAATCCTGGTTATTTGTCATTTTGAAGCTGAATACTTATGTATGTTATTGTAGGGGTTCAAGAATGGAAAAAAAAAATTGAACCAAAAATTTTGTATGAACGTCAAGTGAAGTCATTAGTGTCTTGGGTTGACATTTACAAAAGGTTAATTGAGGATTCTTTTATATTTACAAGGACTGTAAATGGCAGAGCCTGGAATGCTACAGGTAGAAGTTCTATATTATGAGCAGTAATAGATGGATTTGAGTGTGGATATTTTTCCGTTCATTATTGTAAGTCATTGAATTGGATTACACCAGGGGTCAGCCTATTCATCTTCAACATCGTGATGGATGTAATGACCAGGGATGTTAGAGAAGTGCCATGGTGCATATTATACGCAGATGACTGTGTTTGTGTTCAGAGTTGGAGGGGAGGTTGGAGAGGTGGAGAGCAGCACTTGAGGAGAGAGGAATGAGAAATAGCAGATAAAAAACTAAATATATGTGTTCCAGTATTACTGAGGACGGTGGAAGTAGCATAAGATTGGGTGGGGAAGAAGTAAAGAAAATACAGAAGTTCAAGTACTTAGGGTCTGTATTAGAGGATAGTGGAAGCATGGACCTAGAGGTGAGACACCGAATTCAGGCAGGATGGAATAACTGGAGGTCTGCATCAAGGGTCCTCTGTGACAAGAGGGTCCCTCTGAAATTGAAAGGAAAGTTTCATAGGATGGTGGTCAGACCAGCAATGTTATATGGAACAGAAACAGCAAGTACATATGAGGAAAACAGAGGAGAAGAAGATGGATGTAGCAGAAATGAGAATGTTGAGATGGATGTCGGGAGTAACAAGGGAAGATTGGATTAGAAATGAGTATATAAGAGGATCGACAAAGGTAGTTGAAATATCGAAGAAAATATAGGAAGGAAGGCTTCGATGGTATGGACACCTGTTATGAAGGAAGGAACGTCATGTTGGAAGACATACGATGGAAATGGAAGTGTGGGGTAGAAGGAAGAAGGGAAGACCAAGAAAGAGATGGCGTGATTGTGTAGGGGAAGATATGGTATTGAAAGGTATAAATGAGAACGAGGCACAGGACAGAAATCGATGTAGACGACTCATTCACAATGGCGACCCCATATAAAAATGGGTTTAAGCTAGGAAGAAGAAGAAGATTGTAAGTCATTGAAGCTTTAGTGATAAAGATTTGGTAGTCATGGAGTCATGAAAATGAATGTGGATATGCATTTTGAAGTTTGGTAGCATTGTTATGCTGTAACTTCACACTGATATTACAGCTATTACAAACAGCACTAGTCTGATATACAGTGCATAGCACTGCCTATTGTGATAGTTACAAACACAAAAACAAACCCTCTAAAAATGCTTTACCTGAGTTTTTTAATAGTTTTATCACAAAAAATACAGTCACGAAAATATGAAAATTCAGTAATTTGTTAATATTTCTCAGTGAAAAATACTGTGAATAGACCAGTTTTCTGTGAATAATGGGTATATACAGTCCAAAGAAAAATTTGCAAATAGGTGAATCTGCGAATCATTAGTCCACAAAAAGCGGGGGTCGACTGTAGTGTTTATCTATTGTATTTTTCCTTGAAATATATCAAGCAGGGAATTTTTAACCATCAGTATACAGTCTGACCTCTTAAATCTGGCATTCCATGGTCCAGCAACTCCCATGATTCGGCATGCATTTTTAATCAGCCGCTATTAGTTCTTGAGCAGCTACAAGGGCTGTGCCACAAGTTGTTTCAGTTTTTGGATTTTTTCTGATTTCTGAATTGAGCCTACTCTGTAAATACACAAGCACAGCTTATTTCCAACGAAAAAATTCTGTGCAACAAAAAATATATGCCCTACAAATACATGCAGCTCTCGGTTAACGGCAGCATCGGTTAACGGCTATCCGGTTTTACAGCACTTGTCTAGCGATGCTGTTAACTGGATTTTATGTGCTGATCCCTAGTTAACAGGAGCGCTGATCTCTGGTTAACTTTGTTTACATAGGGTTTTTTTTATAGGGATAACTTCTATCATACTGGATTATCTGTTGTCCAGCAGTGGCCTGGTCCCAAGGATGCTAGATTTAAGAGGTCAGTCTCTAGTTACTTTGTTCTGAGTAAGAGGTCCTTTTAACAGTGTCTTTCTGTGTGATTCACTGTACGTACATACTTTGCTATTCTGTGTAAATGTGTTGAAGTGTTAGTAGTCGACTCCTATATAAGATTTTAAGACCTGCACCTCCCATTTGGCATGCTTTTATTAGAAGTAATGAAAATTGTTGTCATGATAGTTTGAAGTACAGTATTTAGGCTACAACTTTAGCCAAAATTTTTGGGAGGGTGAACTGTTTTACTTAAAATACACAATTGAGCATGTTTGAAGCAGCTTCTGTAATGCAGGAATTCATTCAGATTAAGTATTTGTAGCTTATTGCATAGATTATTAAACATACATTAAGTGTCAATAAGTCTTTACAAATACTTCCACTTTTAACTTACATTCTTGGGGGTAGAATTGGAATTTTTTAAGATAACACAACCTTATATTGTAAGGGAAGCTCCATAGCTGAATTTGTCTTTATTTTCAAAAGAAAATGATGAAATGAGTTGGCAATTCCTGCTGTCATTATGTCTGCACTCCTTTGATCAAATGGTATTTTGAAGATTTTGTGCAGTCAGTTCTTTTTCTTTGTTTGTTCTAATTCTTTTCACATCGTTCTTATTTGGCCATGCAAGTGTGTTTCCTGGCATACTATTAAAAAAGGTGGGTCTCTTTGCCTTTATAAACTTTACAGGGCCTATATCAAGGGTTAGTATTCAGACAGGTGAAAGTCTCACTTTGAAAGTTAATGGCCATGGATTCTGCCAATAGTACTGAGGATCTGCTGACATCTAGACATTTGATGATATATCTTAATCTTTGATGCTCTCTACCATCCCATCCCCAAGCAGGAGTATATGTGGTGACATTTGTCTTTCTTTAGATAATTGTGACATTTTTTACAGTTTGCCAGCTTTTTGGTAATGAGATGGGATCAGAGTTGAACTGATACATGCTTGACGTTTGCCATTTAGTGATTTTAAAATACCTTTAGCTGGTAGTAAGTGATTCATCATCCTCATGGATGTATGGATGTGGTCGCTTTTAACTGTTACATTGTTAGAAGCTATGATGCATGGTACACAGTGCTTTCAAATAGAACAAAGTGCGGTTTTACATATTCTTTGTTTGCAAGTAGAACAAAAGTGGTTTTTACACATTTAATGTTTGCAAATAAAACAAATTATGGCTTTCACTCATTACACATTTCCAGTCTTTCCATTTTGTCGATTCATTCAATTTTTGTGTTCCTCAATTAATCTCCAAATTCCTTGTCATTCATGATAGGGAGACAAGCAACATGGTTTGGATAAAATCTTGAATTTGAACAGTTTGGGAAGTAGGCATTGCGGGAACTACTTGAAGATTACAAACAGAAAGTATAGTTCACAGCTGATGATTACTTGTGTGTTATCACAGATCTCACTGTACACTAATTGATTTCTATACTTGGATTCAAGTGCATGAAACTTTCTCTCAATCAGTGTGTATAACACATACTTTCTGATTACAAAGGCTATGTGATAATGTAATAATTATCATCACTGAAGCATCTATGATGATACTTAAATAGCTTTAATCTTTCACCTTGAAGTATTTGTGATTGCATAGTGATGGACTAGGAAACCTGTTCCATTTTCAGCATCTTGAAACCCAGAAGTAGCCAGTACAGACATCCTTTCCCAGCGTTGGTTAGTCATCTCACTACTCAGCTAGGCTTTGCCCTGTGTGCTTCATTTTGATGGATCTTTATTGGTGGGTCCTCTTATTGACTTTGTGTCTCAGTATCATAGAAGTACATATTGGAGTATTTGTTATTTAATGTTTGCTAAGTGTTGAAGGGTGTATGATTTGTCTATTTCGGCAGCATGCTCACATCCATCATCCAAGAATGAGATGAAAAAGGAGGTACACCCCAGAATTGCTGATCGAAATCACCCACAAGTATGGTGTGTCTCTCACTTTTGCTCTCAGTCTTGAATTCTCACACTACTTGCTGCCAGTAGATCAACACTGATGTTGCTTTAAAGCAACTGTTGTATCAGTACTATTTCATCATGAAAAGGTCAGAATCTGTTGTAGAGCTTCTAAAGCCACTCTAGTCAAATCATTTTAAATTACTATCACTGATTTGATCAAAGAGAAAGTTTCATAATTAATCACTTTCCTGCTTTTCCAATTAGAGCATCATAAGCATCACGACCTGTCAGTAATGTGAAGCACTTAAAAGTTAAAGAAAGCGATTCTCTTACTGAAAGTTTATTTGATCTTAAGAGATTGATTTATAAATTATCGCTTCCCTTCTTTTCAAGTTAGGGCAGATAAACTCATTGAGTCTTGTTACTGGTGTAATGAAGACAGTAAAAGTATGTTTATATTTATACTGCATAACCAGAATGCATTTACTTTACTTTATCTTCCCGCCACTGGCCAGTGGCATAAGACTGATACAGTTCCTCTCCATCTGTCTCTATCCCGAGCCATTTCCCTTGCTTCCTCTAGGTTATGGATTTCATCCTCAAGATCCCTGACAGTTATGTCTATCCACCTCATTCTTGGTCTACCCAGCTGTCTTCTTCCTATTTGTACTGCTCTCAGTGCTCTCCTGGGCTCTCTATTCCCATC
This sequence comes from Macrobrachium nipponense, assembly GCF_015104395.2. Taxonomy (NCBI): domain Eukaryota; kingdom Metazoa; phylum Arthropoda; class Malacostraca; order Decapoda; family Palaemonidae; genus Macrobrachium; species Macrobrachium nipponense. The sequence goes on along the minus strand of NC_087208.1, from coordinate 68,906,249 downwards.
CATCCTCTCAACATATCCAAACCATTTCAGCCTTCCCCTCTTCAGCCTGATACTGACTGGCCTTTGCCTCAATCTCATCCTGATGTCTTCATTTCTAACATAATCATCCCATTTAATGGAAAGTATCCTTCTTAGCAGCTTCATCTCAAAAGCATTCAACCTTCTCTCCTCTGTTCTGGTCAGTGCCCAGGTGGACGAACCATACATCAGGACTGGTAGTACTACTGCATTGAATATTCTCATCCTAGTTTTCAAGCTGATTTCATGCCTTGACCAAACGTTTTTTCTCAGAACCTCAAAAGCTCTTGCTGCTCCTAGTTTTCTTCTTTGTATATCTTCCATTTGCCTCTCATCTGCTGTTACCACACTTCCCAAGTATACAAACTTCTCAACTTGCTTTAGTTCCTGTCCTCTGATTGTCATATCCTCCATGTGCACCCAATCGTCATCCTTACTCACAACCATGATCTCGCTCTTCTTTGTGCTGATGTTCAAGCCAAAATTCTGTCTCTGTTTCCATCCTCGTGGCTGGTGCCTACCAGCACCAGCCACGTATCAGCAACCAATGCAACATCATCAGCAAAGTCCAAATCCATAAAAATTTCTCCACCAATACTAGCCCCTCTGTTTTCATTCTCCATCACTCTTCTCATTATATGGTCAATATATGTATACATTAAGCAAGGTGGGTGACATAACACATCCCTGTCTTAGCCCACTTCCAACTGGGAACCAGGCACTTTGCTGTCCATCCAGCTGTACACAGCTGCACACTCCTTGGTACCAGTTCTTTAGTATCCTTATCACTTTCAGCGGTAATTGTGCTTTTGATAAGTCAAGTTATATTCAAGAGAATTTCATAGTCTTCTGTAGATAGTTTCAATGTTCATGCAGGAGCTTGAAGCATTATTATATAGAACACAGTGTTCAACAAAATAGTTTCATACTCATTGGTTTCTGAGGATAACTGCGCACAACCTTATGTGATATTAGAATTATTACTGTTATATCTTCACTGTATACTATACTTTGTGATTTTTATTGATGCTAAAAGTATTAACACTGCTACTCTGCTGGATCCTTGCTAATATAACCATTCAAGAAATGCTGTGTAGTTGCACAAGTAATGACTAGATCATTACAGTATATAAAATTGCTGCAAACAATTGAGTTGTGCAATTCCATTAAAATAAGTGAAGAACAAGCTTTGCAAAGAAGGGTAGTGATAATTAGAAGTTAAAGTAGATGAAATCTAATACGTATCTGGTTATGGCAGTTGTATAAAAAAAATAGAAGTTTGTATGTAGTTTTCTTATCTAAGAATGTCCACCCTTTAAGACCCAATCCTCATTTGTACAGAAAGCAGTATTACTTGCTGTTAAACGTAATATAGAAGCGTGATTGACCTAACTTGAGTCAAGTATCAATGATAGTGTTATACATATTTTATAGAGGATTTTTTTTTTAAGAATTTTCAATTTGTGTCTCTAATTGTGATAGGTTGTAAAGTAGGAATAAGGGTGAAATAATTTTATACATACTTATTAGTTATTGCAAAACCTTCAGGCCAGCATAGAGAGCCCTAAGAGAGTTAGAAGTTATCACTAATCTAGTTAAATTATTCTTTTCTAACAAAAGATACATTAGTGTATTCCTGTTTCAGCTAGTCTTATGTACCTAAACATATTGATGGCTGAAACAAAATCTCTTCATTTCTAATGTCCTAGAACATCAAGAATTTATTCCTTACCCATTCACTGAAAAAGGATTTTGATAAATCTCTGCCTGATAGCTACATGAGAGTTTATTAGGTAAGCATCAAATTTAACCATCTCTGGAGGAAGAAAAACTTATATACAATGCATAGATGATAGGACTTCTTAGTTGAGTTAAACTGGTCTGATCTATTAACAGTCCTGAAGGTGAAGCAGTATGATGATAAATTATCATTTGAAAGCAAGAGAAACATTGCTCTTAGCATTTAGTTAAAATTATCTTTTGAAAGCAAGAGAAATATTGTTCTCAGCAAGAGAACAATGTTTCTCAGGAAGAGAGGTCACCACTGCAAAAGAAACAAATGTCAGATATTTCTAAACTTCAGAATTAGTCACAAAAACACAACTAAAACGTTTGTTAAAAAAGAATGATTTAATTAGCCCATGTTGATAACTTTAATTGTTGTAGGGCTGGCCTGAAGGTTTTGTAACTAATATGATATAATAATTATAGTATCTCCCTTAATCCTACACTATAAGGTATTAACAATTAGATACATTGAGAATGTTGAAGACTGACAAAATGCACAAGTATATACTGATGTCAGCTTTCTAACTTACACAACTTTAGTATAACTTGTCTTCATCCACTTAGTATTTCTTAATCATAGTTATGGGTGTCTTTGACTGGTATGGATGTTGTCAAGACTCATTTTTCCAAGTCTGTTTAGTTTGCTTGATCATTCCCTGGCAAAAGCTTGGGTAGTCACCCTCAATAATAGAAGCCTTGATTTTACATGTCTTAGGCAGATGTTGCTTTTTAGTTTCAGTAAGATTTCATAACGTGTTGGAGAGCTTGATCTGAACTTACTTCAAAAACAATTTTTTTGCTAAAATATAGGACAACAAAATTTGTGCCCAGTCTGTCATAGTGGACTGTACATTTGCAGGCACAGAAATACTTCAAGTAGCAACTTGCAGAATTCACTTTATATTACTCTTTTCTTTTGATATATTGCAAATTATCATGTGTCAGTGTCTTCCAAAACTAGTTACTGTGCTTGCTCAAAGTATTACATTATTTTTGCTGTGTTAGATAGTTAACCAGACCATTTAATTTACTGTGACTTCTGTACTTGAAATCCTACTGTAACTTCTGGCTAATGGAAGGCCAGTCAGAGTCTGCAAACCTCTGCTAATGTGATTAGCATATTTACCCAAATACTATGCCATTTAAGTTTTCTTTTGCATTCCTTTGGTTTTAGGGATTGGAAAGAGAGATATAGGGTGAAGGGTTTTTTATTTTTACTTTTTGTGCCTTCCAAAATGATTAGGTTGATAAATTATGTAAAACTTGTTTGTTGTAGACACACGCAACCGTTGGGTTGTGAAGATTTTTCAGGTCCTCTTTATGTGCATGGTCCAATATAGGTGATGAATACCACTTGTATGACGTCCCTTTAATTTGTTTTTCTTGGAAGGAAGAGTGCCTCACTATCTGCATCTGAGGAGGAAATTCCCTCACTAATATCTTATATTTTTCATAAAATTTGAGTATTATTCTAGATCTGTGAGCTGCTGTCTTGAAGTTTCACAAAATTTTATTGGGAAGTAACTGTGGCTGGGATAAGCTCAACACCAGAATGGCATCAAGTTGGTGTCATCACACATTTTTTTTACTCCTGCTTGTTCTTTTATATGGCAGAATTCTATCCATTCTTTTTCTTCATCTTGTACACATTTTCTTGAATTCTCGTCTGATCGGTCCTCATTTATTATCTATGGGGAATTTTACGCTTTCGTAGTGATTGGTGTCCTGTGCCACTTCTATATTTGGTTCTTTTGTAACGGATTGCTTTACTCTCTCACTTTTCCCATCCCTAAACCATCTCAAGTTTTGGAGATTTCAATAAATTTTTCTTGGCCTCCATATTCTTTTGCTGATACCCCTCATTTGTAATATGGTCTTTGGAATCCTCTTCAGGTGTGAAACAAATCGTTACCATTCTGTAGACAACCATTTCAGAATCATCTTTGCTTTGTTGGTAAGTCCTCATGTACCTGGTTCATGCAGAAACAGTGGACGTTATGTGCATATTAGATTTTTTGGTTTGCTTACTGTTGAGATAGTCCTGTTTACCATTTGTCTAGCAATCTCTGCGTAATCCTCCCTGCTGTTATTTGTTTTCAGCCTCACTATCCAGTATTTCACTAGGGTGTAAATCTTCCTCTGGGTGTGTACCACTACCAAATCCTTTTTGGCTCTTCTTTTACCTGTAGGGCACCCAAATCCATTACTTCTTTGAACCTTTGCAAATCTGAGTTTCCCCTGTAACATCATACATTATATTTATGTACATTATTTCATCCACCCAGACAGGACTCCTGCTGATTACTCTGCAGAATCCACCTGTTTTGTTTCTTTTTTTTAATCTTCATAGATGTGTTTTTGCTTACATTGGTTTTAAATTCTTTTCGATCTGCTTCCCTTAAAAATTTCTAAGATACGTGGGCACACATTCTAACCATCACCATTACCAAACGGCTAATATTCATGAAAAAGTTGTACCTCTACCCAAGCATTTAGCCGTGAAAATCAGGTCTCTCTCTCTCTCTCAGGATCAGGCTAATCATCTTTCAAAACCTTAGGCATTCTCTCATGATGTTTTATATTTTTTAAATTTTATAGCTTTTCATATGAATACAGTGTTTGAATTAAAAGCTCATGAGAGGGGAATTTTTTTTTCCCACCCTGAAAACTCAGCTCATTTCACATTACAATTAAATTAACTTGATAAAAACAATTTAAAATACCAAAGCCTCACCAGTGCATCACCACTTTACTTGCCAGTAATGTTAATATAAAAAGTGATTATTCTTTTGTTACTGTAGACGTCGTTGTGATGGTTTTGTTGCAGGGACAAAGTTAAGACTCCAGAGTTTTGTATGAGTCTGTGCAGTTGTATCTTATGTTCATTTGTTGCTTCTAGTTTTGTATTGGAATCGAGAAAGTTACAAAACAAAAAGATAAGAAAATACTTTGTAAGTTCTATCCTAATTATGCACAAAAGTCATGACAACCTTTGCATCTTCATTTGAGTTGTTTGACAAAATGAATTGTACAGGTGTCTGAAGGAAAAGGCAAACCTTTTAGCTGAAGTGTTTGACAGTAAGCTGGACAATAGGAAGTTCAATACGCTTTTGATCTTGTAACATTAAGAATCTGTTACTTGGCCTTGTTGTTGATCGAGATGCACACTTAACACCAAATTCAAAGTGTGGTTGTTAGTAGGTCTAGGACATTAGCTCCCCCTACCCAGAACTTTTCATTGACATAGTAAAGTTTTAGATGTCATCTTGGAGATTCACTTTTAAGAAACATATCCTGTGTCTCGTCTTCCATTGCGCAAAAAATTCAGTGTACAGAGAAAGTTTGTTGTTAGTTTTTGGGATCTGTCTATCCTTGGAAATAGTTCGTTTATTCTTTCAGCTTATTGATACTGTTTCCTTCTTTGGTTCTCAGTAGCTACAGTGCATTCTTAAATTGTTGGACAAAAACTAGGAATTATTTAATTTAGCACTGTCATTTTGCAAGCTTTTTGTGCATGCTATATAAAATATATTTATGCCGTAAGCAAATTGTGAAATTATCTTCGGAGTCATGTTGATTCAATGTAACTTCAAAGGTTCCAACGTTGTGTGTGTGTGTGTGTGTGATTTATTAAGTTTTTATTAATTTTTTTTCAGCCTGCTGGCACGAGTTTCATGTCATAGGTTAGGCTTATTTCTTTTATTTTTGCATATTTTTTTATGGTAAAACTGAAGACTACTAACATGCCTATCTGGTTCGGTAATTTCCATGCAAAACGGGTGCCTTGTTTAGTACGTGCCCTGGGACGAGTGTAAAAACACAAAAGATGGTATATATCATAAACAAGAAAGGACACATTCCGATCGGCGGCTGGCGAGAAGCAAGCCATTGCAGTAGTCTTTAGTTGTGCTAAATATATATTCATCATCACCATTATCAGCCGTTGTTAGTCCACTGTAGGACAAAGGCCTCGAACATGTCCTTCCACTCTCGTTTGTTTATGGTATTTCCATGTCATTCTATATGATATAAATAGGTACCCTATTTATTGATTCATGTTATCACAAGTTTTTATGAATAATAATATAGTAGTAATAATAATGTTATGAAATCGTTTTATATTAGGAACGTCCAGTTACCGTAGTCTTCGATACAATATTAGAGACAGAAAACGATCCTGACAAAGAAAACGTTGTAATTACGTGGGTGACTAAATTATCTCAGCGCTGATTGCACATGTGGCACAAATTTCATACATCAATAAATCATGTTTGATTTTACATTGGTCTTATAGAAGACTCGTAGATCAGTAACGGCATATGTCTTCTTTTATTATTAGCATTATCAAGTAAGGTGCTAAAATTTGGAAACATACTGTTGATGTAACTTCAAAAGGTTTGAGGGAGAGCTATTTTGTCCTCTGTTCCCATTCTTATAAAGAGATCCATAAAGTCAACCGAGCATGCCATTTTTAAGGTGCCTTTAACTTGAAATAATTGGCTATTGGAATTTGTGTGTGTGTGCGCGCGCTCAATTTTTGTCATGTTACTAGTTTTTGTCAATAGCATTGTTGTATTCCTCCGCGCAGTGCAAAACTGAAACAAACATGGCGACGTTCTCGACGCTCTTGTTGACTGAGTTTAAAATTTATGGATTTTAGTTATGTAATAGAGTCTTACATTCATGGTCACCGTTTACTTAAATGATATAACTAGTTATCTGTAACGATACAAAACCCTGCAGTGTTCTCTCTCTCTCTCTCTCTCTCTCTCTCTCTCTCTCTCTCTCTCTCTCTCTCTCTCTCTCTCTCTCTTCTACATTAAAGACAAAAATTATTATATTGTAGTTTCAGATTTTTCCCCAGATTTATTTACACGTCATTACCAACTTACGAGGACGCCATTTCTGTCCCGAAGGCTAATTTGTGAAACGTACTGCCAACAGTGTGCCTTGCAGCATGTCTTCTAAGTGAGCTTACACAGCTTTCCGTCATTTAAATTGATTATGTTCCCTTTGGTCACTAACCAGTTGCTGTCCAGGTTCTTCAATTAGTTTCATCTCTCAGAAATGACCCTTTGAGAGTAATGGAAGCGAGTGAGAGGCTTCAGATAATAATAATTGATTGGCACATGTGTCCTCACATTTATTCATTGTGTGTAACATTGATAGCCTGCGATACGCTGTTAGACAAGCCATCTTGTAACCTCTTTCATTCGGTCGTTTTTTAACCATATACAACGTAGTTAACCTGCTTTAGTCCAAGTGACTCGAATTCACAACTCGTTAGTGTGTTAAGTCATCGTCCTTTTTTGACGGTATGGGCACGCCATTAATAATACAGTTTAGCTACCTGTAGCGTCTTGATTTTGTCAGACTGTGTATGGAAGCATGTCATTTGCACTTGAGCAGTATCCCCCCCCCCCCCTTGGGTGGAGTTAGTAAACAAATCAAGGAAAATGAGGGTACTCCCTTGGTCAAGATTTGCTTTCATCCTTTTAAGGGGAGTTTGCGGGAGTGGCAAGAGTTTATGACACGCAGGTTGGCGAGAGGCTGGAGTTGTGTTTCCAAGACGACCGACCTGATTGACATCCACCTCCTCTCATTGGTGAAAGGGGGGGGGGGGGGCGTTGCGGCATTTGGAGGGTACGACCCCTCCTTGGCCTGGTTTCTTGTAGCTTATTGTGTAAAAGATATATTTGTATTTCTGGTCGTAATATGTTAAGTGTTGCATTATTTTGGGTTGTACATTTTATAGTTTTTTGTTCCCTTTTTTTTCTTACAGTTATATCTTGTGCCCTAACATAGACATCTGCCCTACTCTCTTGAGATATTTTTAGTGGTTGTAATTTGTTTTCCCTTTTATTACTATTTGTTTTTATTAGTGTTGAATTTTGTTAACGTCTTTCTAGACAGACCGTGGTCAGACCTATCGCCCAAGCAGCCATTGACCAAAGTCCTTTGGTTTATGAAGAAATCTTTGGGGATTAATGCTATGATAATCAGATGTGGAAAATTATCGGACCTTGTTATTTTTGTAGCTTGCTGGAGTGGTTGGTCTGTAGCATAATTATCATAATAAAAGATGTTTGGAATTAATTATTACTTTCTAGTGTTGGTCTGTTATATTGGTGGCTTCTTTATTTCGTTGAGTGTATAGCGTTTCTGTTTGTTTTTAAAACACTTGTTTATTGCCTTGTTAATGAGTCTTTAGTTCCAGTTTTTGCTGCAGGATGAATTTGTTTTGCATGCTGATTTCTATCTGATGGCAAAACTGTGGCCATTGATTATTTTATGATTGGTTTATGTAAAGAAGTGTACACGTAGGCATCTTAGTACTGCATTTGGCATTATCACATCGTTTTGTTTGTCAGCAAATCCATGTAGTACGTAGCTTTGGTGGCAGTTATCAGTATGGAGTGAAGATGTTTCAGTTCCCACCCCATTAGAAAGGTAAAATTAATGTCTTGAACAGGGGAATTGTAGTACTAAGTCATGAGTGGGCGTAAAAGTCCTTTACATAAATTTTAATACCAAATACTCAAAGCAGATCAAATGCTTGGTAATGCTGAACGCGTGTAGAAATTATATGACGGTTTTGAATCTGATTTGGGTTTGATTTTATGTTGCTTGAATGTTTTACACACACACACACACACACACACACACACACGTGTAGATAGCCTACAATATGTACATTATATATAGATAAGTAGATAGTGTATAGTATTATATATATATCTATATTATATATAGATAAGTAGATAGTGTATAGTATATATATATATATATACAATAATATTATTATTATTGTACTGCTTGTTGCACATTTTTTATGGTGTAGAATTTCGCTTTAGGATAACGTTAGCAGATGCCTTAGTGTGTCGTTGAGGGGTCATTGAGCTTGTAACAAGCTAGTTACATTCATCTGGTAAGACTGCAGTTGTCCGAAGACACTAAATTTCTGTTGCCAGTATTATACATCATTCATTTCCTTTCAATGGTAGGCCGTGTCATGTCGAAAACGGACCTTGAGCTACTAAATGCAAAAGCACGAACAGAATCTAAAGTCTATAATAGTCTCGACCACCACATCTCCCCGCGTTGAGTAGTATGTGATTTGTTTCTCCAATCATGGTGGAAGAAGTTATGGTTTTACTTTTTTTTTTCTCTCTCTCTCTGGATCGAGTGTTACCAGAACATCTTCGGAACGGTCAAACCAAAGCTGATAAACCTTTGCTGATACATTAATGGAAAATGTGTTTAGTTATCCACTGCAGTACATGCATGTGTTCAAGCCGAATCATATCATGTAATTGAACAAGCTTTTAGTCGGATTTTCTACAGCCTTGGTATATGTTCCCTTTTTCAATTGGATATCTCAAAAACGTAGAAATTAACAAAAAATGACAGTAATTTATATTTTGAGGATGTATTTAGTTTGTACACGTTTATGAGTAGTCGAGAAAAAAAGTAGAATTTGATTAACATTATTATTATTATTATTATTATTATTATTATTATTATTATTATTATTATTATTATTATAAGTTTTGGGACCCAAAATGAAAAAGCGGTTCAGTAAGGAACAAAAAAGAAATAGCAAAGTACAAATAAATTCACTAGATCAAATTGTAAAATCACTCAACCAGAAAGCATTTACGCTTTGAACTTCGGAAAGCTCGACTGCATCACGACTATGACGGTCATTCCGTTTTTTTTGGTCCTACTTGGGACGAAACCTGCAGAAGTTCGCTTGCTTGGTTATTGACCCTCACAATAACAAAGGCACGACGTCTTATTGACAACAAGCCTAATAGTACGTGGTGGACTTTATAGTTTAGGAAGAGTTGAATGGAAAGGATTATCAGAATTCAGAAAACTTTTATGGGAATGTGAGTAAATGATTTATAAAATTAGCACCTTTGGGCACATCTGTGATCACAAGTGTTTGTGTGTTAGCAAGATACACCAAGAAATGTCAAACAGAATTTGATTAACGATGCCAGATATATAATTTGAAAATGTATCTCGTCTGCCACAGTAAACGCACGTGTCTGATTAAGAAAAGTTGAAGCGTATGGTCTAGCACCAAAAGGTCTGGTTATAGAAAGGAAACTGCCTGGGTCGGGATAGCAACTGGTGAGCGGTGTTGCCAAAAATAGGTATGACGACGCCATTCGCTGATTGTACGTTGGTTCACTACACTCACCCCCCTCCACCCCCTCCTCCCCCAAATTCGACCCCATCGCAGCTAACCCCCCGACATCGACATCCCCCATTCATCCCACTTTTGAGGGAATATGATGCAGTGGTGTTCGCCATCCATGTAGGCCATGCTATGGTTTGCTCATATACTGAGGAAGATTTTATGTTCGTATAGTATATGAAAGCGGTCGCTTATTGTTGCATATGTTTTGTCAGAAACCTAACTTGGTTGTTTATGTGTTGATGTTTGTTGTTTACGTTTTCGTTTGGACCGGTTTCAGACGAACAGGTTTGATATTGCCTTCGATTGGGTCACAGCCATGAATTCACTTGTATCTGGATTAAGCTTGTGTTTACAGTGTGTAGGTTCAGTCAGGTTTTATGTTTACTAAATATTCTCTCTCTCTCTCTCTCTCTCTCTCTCTCTCTCTCTCTCTCTCTCTCTCTCTCTCTGAGTGAGAAAGAAGCCTGAAAGAAAATGCCATGAGAATAAATTTCCATATTACCTCTGCACTGATCTAAACGATAAATATGGCATATTATCTCACGTAACTAGAGGATGTTGAAAACTTTAAGTGAAAATCCTATTTCCAATACATCCTTTACTTTATAAACTTACAGACTGCACTAAGAGAGAGAGCCTCCACTGGTACTAGGTCTTGCGTAACCACAGCGGCAAGGTTTAGAACCAATAAATAATCCTGTGTGACAACATTTAGTAAGGTGTTATCACGTATATTAACTTATATATATATATATATATATATATATATATATATATATATATAATATATATATTGTGTGTGTATAATTGTAACAACCAGTAAATTCTGCATATGTATATATTTATTTGTTATATTATATATATATATATTTATTACACACACACACACACACACACTAGGAGTCTTGGCCACGGGTGTGCTTAACCGTCTGGTGACCCAAATACGGTTACAATACGTATGGTCTGACACCTACAGCAGTATCACGTGCCAGGGGTTGTATGGCAGCCAGGTATAAATATATATATCTTCATAGTGTGTCATGATTCATAGCAGGAGGTGCTCCATAGTGTAGTTTTTTTTTCTAAGTCACGTGCGCGACTGTTGGTTGGTCTAGGGCCTATACCCTCTATGGATCAGATAATTGGATGCTGTTTGCTAGGGTCAGCTCATTATGTCTTGCGGGATGCTCCTGAGAGGTGCATAGTTAATCTGTTTGTGGCTTGGTGCGGTTTGGATGAATTTGGAAGTGCTTCTCTTGCTTTTGTTTTTGTTTTTGGGTGACTCGGTGATAATTTGATAGATTTAGTCTTATTGGCTAATACTGATTCTCTCTCTCTCTCTCTCTCTCTCTCTCTCTCTCTCTCTCTCTCTCTCTCTCTCTCTCTCTAAATATATATATATATAGATATATATAATTATATATATATATATATATATATATATATATATATATATATAAAGATAAATGCCACGAAGGAAAAAATAAACGTGGCATTTATCTTTATTTATGGATTTATCACGTTCCTAACTTTCGTGATTCTGTATACATATATATATATATAAAATAAAGTATTAATTGGGTCTTATTGGCTAGGACGGATCTCTCTCTCTCTCTCTCTCCTCTCTCTCTCTCTCTCTCTCTCTATATATATATTATATATATATATATATATAATATATACATATATATACATACATATATATATATATGTATGTATGTATATATATATAATTTAATTTAATAGATTTTGTTCTTATTGGCTGGTACGGATCTCTCTCTCTCTCTCTCTCTCTCTCTCTCTCTCTCTCTTGAAAAATTGGATGATATATGTAGAAATCACAAGACTGGACTATTCTCCTATCTGGTGACTTTCAACTTTCCTTTCGTAGAATGGAAAGAACGAATAGGAGATTGTGGTTGTACTTATACATATAAAAAGAGAGTAATAGTAGTGCAGAAGATAAGAGGGCAATTTGAAAAGCTATTAGACTATGCTACTAGAATACAACATTCAACAAATAAATCACCTGCCAACAAGAAAGGAAAATACTTTAGACCTAGTATTTGTGAACGAGATGAATTATGTTAAAGAAATAATAGTTTTATAATGCGAGTATTTTCAGACCATAATGTCATAGAATTAACAGTTTCATTCCAAAGCAAGTGAAAATAGAGATAAGCAAGAAATGAAAAAGTGGGAAGGATATGGAAAATACAACTTCTACAGTAAAATATAAAATGGTCAGAAATTAATGAAGAATTAAACAAAGATTGGGATTAACATTTTTCGTAAGTGATGACATAAGGTAAATACGGAGATATTATATCAAAATATTGGAGATAATAGTGGAAAAATATATACCGAAGAAGAAAAGTAAACATCATTCATGCATACCAAGAGACAGTAAGAATCATCTTGTTCCAGAAAATCAGAAAGTGGAAAAAAGGTCTTGCAAAAGAAAAAAATGCATGGAAAGTTATAGAACTAAAAAGTAAGATAGAAAATGCAGAAAAAAAGATTATACAATCAAAAGAAAATGAAAAACGGGACTTGGAAGAAAAAACCCTATTAAATATCAAGCAAAACCCCAAACTATTATACTCATATGCGAAGAAGATGAATAAAAGAAGGAAATAGAAATACCCTGAGAATGAGGGATTAACGAATGAGATTTGCAACATACTGGCAGATATAAGAATGAGAATTCACAGAATAGATAATAAGATAATGATATAGAAGTAGGGATGAAAATAGTGAATAATTTAGCTGGGACAAAATAGATATTTAACATGAAGCTGATATTGTGCAGGCTATTAATGAAATTAAAAAATGGAGCTGCTGCAGGGCCTGATGGAATTCCTGCTATTTTGTTAAAGAAAGTAGTTCATTCTATCGCAAAGCCACTTGCAATGCATATTTATTTCAGTTGGATCTACTAGAGGCAGTAATTATAGTTCCTGTGAGTCTAACATCACATATAATGAAAGTGATGAAAGGGTAATGAAGAAAAATATTATGAAACATTTAATAAAAAATAATTTGTTTAATAAAGGACAACATGGTTTCGTACCCGAGAAAGTACACAAACCCAACTGTTAGTCCACCGTGAAAACATATTCAAAAATATGAAAAGCGGAAATGAAACAGATGTGGTTTATTTAGACTTTGCAAAAGCTTTTGATAAAGTAGACCATAATATATTAGCGAAGAAAATTAGAAAACACAATATCGTGGATAAAAGTAGGAAGATGGTTAAAAGAATTTTTACACACAGAAAACAGATTGAGGTTATTGCAAACGACGAGAATCGGATGAAGCCAAGGTAATATCCGGTGTGCCGCAAGGTACGGTGTTAGCTGCGCAATACTGTTTGTTATTATGATTGAAAGACATGACAATAATGTTAAGGATTCGGTAGTGAGTAGTTTCGCAGATGACACAAGAATAGTAGAGAAATTACTTGTGATGAAGATAGGAACGCTCTACAAAGACCTTAACAAAGTATATGATTGGGCAGAGGTAAATAGATGGTATTTAACTCTGATAAATTTGAATCAATAAATTATGGAGACGAGAAAGAAAGCTATATGCATATAAGGGACCTATAATGAGACCATCACAAATAAGGAAGCAGTTAAAGACCTTGGTGTGATGATGAATAGGAACATGTTATGCAATGATCAAATAGCAACTCTGTTGGCAAAATGTAAAGCAAAAATGGGAATGTTGTTACGGCACTTCAAAACAAGAAAAGCTGAACACATGATTATGCTTTATAAAACATATGTTCGTAGTCCACTTGAATATTGCAATATGATATGGTACCCACACTATCAAAAGGATATTGCACAAATAGAGAGTGTACAAAGGTCCTTTACAGCTAGATAGAAGAAGTTTAAGGACCTAGACTACTGGGAAAGACTACAATTCTTAAAATTATATAGTCTGGAAAGGAGAAGAGAACGCTACATGATAATTCAGGCATGGAAACAGATAGAAGGAATAGCAGAAAATATCATGGAACTAAAAATATCAGAAAGAGCAAGCAGAGGTAGATTAATAGTGCCCAAAAATATACCAGGAAAAATAATGAAAGCACACAGGACATTAATCCACTACGCACCAGCATCGATATGCAGCGTCTATTCAATGCGTTGCCAGCTCATCTGAGGAATATATCAGGAGTGAGCGTAGATGTGTTAAGAATAAGCTCGACAAATATCTAAACTGCATCCCAGACCATCCAAGATTGGAAGATGCAAAATATACCGGAAGATGTACTAGCAACTCTCTGGTAGACATTAGAGGTGCCTCACACTGAGGGACCTGGGGCAACCCGCACAAGATGTAAGGTCTGTAAGGTAAGGTAAGGTCTCTCTCTCTCTCTCTCTCTCTCTCTCTCTCTCTCTCTCTCATATATATATATATATATATATATATATATATATATATATATAAAAGAGAGAGAGATCCGTACTAGCCAATAAGAACAAATCTATTAAATTATTATATATATATAATTTAATAGATTTGTTCTTATTGGCTAGTACGGATCTCTCTCTCTCTCTCTCTCTCTCTCTCTCTCTCTCTCTCTCTCTCTTTTATATATATATATATAGTGTGTGTGTGTGTGTGTGTGTGTGTGTTTGTTTTGTTTATTGTCCGCCTGATTGTGTGAACTGATTTTCATACAACAGCACAGAACACTTCTTCAGCAAAAGTGGGCTTTATGAACATAATTATGTGCATTTACATATGTGACGGTACTTACTTTCTTTGCACAGATCTAAGGTAACGTGTGGCCGTGGAGGCTGTACTTTGGGGAATTAGGTAAAGGGGTTCTGTTAGGATGAGAAATTAATTGATATGTTTCTTTGCATTAAGTTTATTCTTCGTTAGGGGTTCTTACACCTGTTTTCCACCTTCTGAGTTTACTGGGCTCTTGGACTGATAAAACTTAATTGGCACTTGTTGCAATTACGAGTCTATAGGCACGAGGGAAATTTACTGAGTATTGATTGTCACTTTCACTGTCTTTGATTGCTTCGCACACCACACTTTTGCACCTGTTCTTCTTCTGGGGATTCTTCTGTCTTTCTCTGTTTCACGGCCATGCCACTGCAGCTCTCCCCTCAGGTCTCCCCGGTTGTTCTCTCTCTTGGCTTCTCTATTCCCCTTTTTTCTCTGCTCCCTTTTCTGCTTGCTCTCTCTCTGTCTCGCCTTTTTGTTCAGTGGAAATCTCCTTAGCCCCGCCTTTGGATTTTTGGATTTTGACTGGGTGTGGCATTTTCTGAAAGACTTCTTGTGCCTAGTGGCTGCAAACATTATACAAGACCGCCTTCCTGTCAGGTCTTCTACAGTAATTCGTAGGCTTTGAATTTGTATACGCCTCCTTCTTCATGTCCTGGCTTCTTAGGGCGTATCCCTTGGTAACCTCATAGGTCATTCGTTGATACTTTTACCGGGCTGTCTGTATGACCAACACTCATGGCTTTTGATTCGTCGATACTAGAGGCCTACCTTTGGGAGGGTGGAGCTTTTAAGAATTTGGTACTTCCCTCTTTCTAACAACGGGTCATAGAATTCCTTTTTAAAACGTATGCCAGATGGCTCTCTCTGACCTGTTCACGAAAGGAACGCCGATTAGTCATAGGCGCTAATGAGAGTAGTTTCCAATTCTCGAATATGCCTGGTAGATATCCTCATCGGCTATAATCTTTGTCGGTCACTAATCGCTGGTACGGACAGAGGCTTTTGGGGGAGATGAAAATAAAACCAGATGTCTAATGGCTAAAAGCCTAATGTTTTGAGTAACAAAATCCCTTCGCAAAGAAAAAATCATTATCGTATCCCTTTTCCTTGTGAAAATCTTTTCTTCTCTTATTATCCGTTTCGTGCCTTTTTCTTAAGTATTATTAAGTTATTGCCTTTTGTAATAACGACACTGTGCCACACTATTACAGTCTCGGCCCGCTACCTCGCTGACTCCGACAGCGTTATCTAAGCTGAAGCAAATATTATACCTACAAGAGGACTCCTAACTTATGCTTCTGGGAAATCATATTGAAACTTTGACTCAAAAAACATCAAAAGTGAATGTGAACATGAGCAAATCTTGATTAAGTAACGTTAAGGGCAACAATCAAAAGTGAATGTAAACATGAGTAAATTCTTGAGTAAGTAACATTCAGAGAAACATTAAAACTGAATATGAATATGAACAAATACTTGATTAAGTAATATTGAAAGAATCCTCAAACTGAATTCAAATATGAGTAAATCACATTAAGAAACATGGAACTGAATGCAAACAAAATAAATCACCAAAAACAAGAAAAACTGAAAGTTAAACATACATAAGCCCTTGAGTCACAAAAGTTATATAAATGCATGGTAGAAGCAAAAAATAATGGTAACTATCCAAGTTTACAGTACGTGATTGGTTCAGTCCTCAGTCCTATTCTATCTAGGTGGATATCGTCTTTCCTATGGAAAATAAATTTCGTTTTTCATTGACGACACTTGATGGCTTCTTGTTTGCTGCGACCTGTTGTTTGGAGACAAGTCCTGGGAGAAAATATCCTTGTGTATTTGTATGCAATAACAAGTGTGTCCTTGACTTCCTACTGAGATTGTGTATTGTGTTTATTCAAAATTTCATTGGACATTCTTACTGTAATTTCTGAGTAACCTTGTACATTAAACAATATAACTTCACTGCTTGATACTAAAACAAAATTGGCAACTCGGTTAAAGGAACCGGTTAGTGGTTAATACTTGTAGGTTTCTTCTACTGTGACAACAATTAGTAAGTTTTTCACCAATCAATATCTTGTTAGTAAGTTTTCAACAACTACTATCTTGTTAATGAGCCTTCATCAATTCTAACATCTTGTTAGTGAGTCTTCATCGATTAATATCTTATTAGTAAGTTTTCATCAATCAACATCTAATGGATTTGAACAAAGTAAGTATATTAATTACCCCTTCAAAATCTTGATCATTTCTAAAACGAATTCTCTTATCTTAAAAATCTCTTAATGTCTATCTTAACCCTTCTTATTTATTCTTTTACTTCTAAGAATGTTCTTATGGAACGATTAAACTTAATATACGTCTTGAAATTCTTATACTGCGCATTGAATCGTTTCTTACATACCCAAATAATTCCCTTCAAGTCAAAATAAATTTGAAGTTAGTGCACGTAACTCAAAAAAAATTGCTACAACCGACTAATTAAAGTAAGAATTGCAACAATAAAAGATTATTCCTAAGTCGACCGATGAAGGTAAAACTTAGCAATAAAGAAATCAAATAAATACATGGGAATAATTGGATGAATTAATGGGTTTGTTCTTCTGTTTCACTGAAAAGTGACTCTTCTATTTCTTAGGTTATATCTAGTTCCTTCTTCTGGAATTTCTTCTGACGTCTCTGTCATTTCGAATTCTTCGACTTCTTTGGTTCTCTTGACCTTGTCCTTGTTTATCCAAAACTTCTTCTTTTCTTCTAATGATTCAGCATATGTGGAAGGCATTTGGGTTATTCATTTTCTTAACCTTTATCTTAGTTTCTTGTACGTCTACGACCTTGTATGGTCCTGTGAATTTTTGTGGCTAACTTATAATTAATACCACTTCTTACTTCCTTCTTAATATAGACTTCATCTCCTTTCTTGTAGTCTACAGGCCTTAATCCTTCTTGATGCTTCTCTATCATATTCTGCTGGGCTTCTTCTAGATTCTTGTGTAATTGCTTGTGGATTACTTTAAAGTTTCCGATTCTTATCTTCATGATATCTTCAGAGTAATTTGGCTGTATTGGCTGATTCAGCCATGCATAAGGTAATCTGGGTTCATATCCCATCAAAGCTTTTATATGGGAGTTGCACGAATACTCGTATTGATGCCTTGCATTTAATGATAATTGGACTAAAGGTAAATTGACGTCCCAGTTCAGGATCCTGTCCTACTGTGTGACGTAATACGTCTAAAACCTTCCTGTTATTCCTTTCTACTAAGCCATTACTAGCTGGGTGATACGGCTGTATCGCTACCTTTTCTACCTTAAGGCGTTACAAATTTCTGAACTAATGAGTTGTTGAACTCGGTCCCATTATCAGAGATAATGAGCTGTGGGGCAGAATATCTGCAAAATATCTTATCAAAGAGAGCGTTGCACATTCCTTGGCACTTTTACTAGTTAGTGGTACCAACTCTGTATATCTCGTGAGCGCGTCGATACATACTAGTATATTCTTATTCCCTTTACTCGTGGTATGAAGATTAGTGATAAGATCAATAGATACTCTTTCGAAAGGAGTCTGTGGGATAGGATATTTCCCTAGTGGTACTTGGGTTGTCTGTTCTTCCCTTGTAGCTGTTGCATGTATTGCAGCTCTTCACATAATTACTAACATCCTTGTGAATTCCCTTCCAATGGAAAGTTCTCTGGATTAGTCTAATTGTCTCATCCCTTCCTGGGTGAGCTCTCATGTCATCGTCGTGCATTAGCTCAATGACCTTTTTTCTTAGACTCTTAGGTACTAACCTTTTGTGCAGTACACCTAGAAATTGACCAAATGGATCATATTCGTGACACATCCAAATTAATACGCCATCTATGTCCGTTAATGCATCTGTGGGACATCCAACCTTCCTACCTAGTTCGGTTAATTCTTGTTGGCTGTGTTTTCTTTCGTTTCTAACGTATTTAAACAGTTCCCTTATATCTTCATCTCTTTCTTGTTCTTTTATGAAATTTTGCCGGGAAAGCTCCTCTGTATAGTGCATGGTGAATACATTTACGTCATTGCACATTGTTTCATTCTTTTCTTCTTCTTGACTTATCATATTTATACTATCATCTTGTGATACATATCTTGATAATGCATCTGCTACCTTATTCGTCTTCCCAGGGACATATTTCACCTCTATATCATAATCTTGGGCTGTCATGAACCAACGGGCTCTTCGTCCAGAAAAATTAGGGTTCTTTAGCATTTCTACTGCGGCTGAATGATCCGTGAAGACGGTTATCTTGTAACCAAAAATTATATATCTGAAATGCTTTAAAGCGTCTATAATAGCTAGAGACTCGAGGTCTGTTACTGAGTAGTTCACTTCTGAGGGCTTTAATTTCCTACTGTAATAAGCTATGGCATTATACTTATTATCTTGCTTTTGCATTAAACATGCTCCTATACCAATGTGGCTTGCGTCCGTGGCTAAAAAGAATTCTTTGCCAAAGTCTGGGAAGCTAAGTACTGGGGGATGTGTTAATCTTTCCTTCAATTCATCAAATGCTTCTTGCTGCTTGTCTGTCCATACAAATGATACGTGTTCCTTTAAAAGTTCAGTTAGTGGTGCGGATATGACTGCAAAGCTCCCTATGAATTTGCGGTAAAATCCTGCTAAACCTAAGAATGACTTTACGTCCTTCTTGCACTGAGGTGTAGGATATTCCTTGATTGACTTAATCTTTAAGTCGTTTACTTCTACGCCCTTTTCACTTAGTGTATGACCAAGGTAGTCTATTTTCCTTTTAAGGAAGTTACACTTCTTTAATTTAAGCTTCAGGTTGGCTTTTCTTAATCTCTTTAGGACTTCTCTGACTAAGTCTATGTGTTCCTCTATAGTGTCTGTTGCTATTACCAAATCATCTATGTAACAGTGTACGTCCTTGCCTAGTAAATCGCCCAAAATTTTATCCATTAAATCTTACAAAAGTTACAGGGCTTGACTTTAGACCAAATGGCATTCTTACATACTGGTATCTGCCGTTACTAGTGGAAAAAGCAGTCAAAGGTTTACTTTCTTCGTCTAGAGGGATTTGCAAGAATCCCTGCAATAAATCTATAGTGGTGAAGTATCTCTTGGACCCTATAGTGGCGATAAGATCTCGCATTGACGGCATTGGATAAGGATCATTTTCAGTAATTTGGTTCAATTTTCTGAAATCCACAACTATTCTGTAAGTTTTGTCCCTTTTAGGAACTAGCAAGAGTGGAAAAGACCATGGGGATTTAGATGGTTCTATTATTCCTTGCCTATTCATTCTTTGTACTTCTCTTTCAATGATTTCCTTCTGGGAATGTGCTACTCTGTAAGCTGGTATGTAAATTGGCTTTGTGTTTGATGGAATGTCTATCTTGTGCGTTATTTCGCGTGTATTTCCCAAGGTGTCGCCGTCTAGAGCGACTATATCATTATATTCGCACAGTAAGTCTATGAATTCTTCTCTAACATGGTTTTCCTTAATTTCCTTTAAATGAAATCCTATTTTAGCTCTTCTCAGTTTTATGTCCTGAGCGTAATTTTCATTTCCTTTACTAATTGCTGCTACTGTTTCCCGTTCTACAACTCGGATAGGTATGGAGTATACTTCTGCTAGCCTATCTCTGTACCTGGTGTTAACTTAACCTTTCCTCCTCTGTTATTCGTAATCTGTTAAACGCTATTTTGCCCTGTCTGACTTCATGTAAAACTAGCTAAAGAATAATATGTATTCCGTTTACTTGCGACTTTTTCAGTAAGTGTGGAGAATTTCCTTCCCTTCAAAAAAAAAAAAAAAAACAAAAAAAAAAAAAAAAATTTGGGTTTGCTGTACATTCTACCCTCAAGTACTTTGTCTCCTGGTTTAAGTCTTAATTCCCTCTCTAACTTTGTAAATAAGGTGCATTGATTTGGATTCTCAAGAGGTTCAATGATCTGTTGGTGAAACTCGTGATGCATTCTGGATATCTTCCCTCTGTCTTATCCCTTCTTTAAGATACACTTTCCAGTGTTGGGATTCTCCTTGGAGTCTGGGTTCTTTTAATTGGCGTTGCATATTGGTTTATTCTAGAAATCTCAACGACCGTTGTTAATCACTAGTTGTTCTTATTCCTCTTGGGGCTCAATGCTTATCCCTTGTTCTAGCCATTAGTTGGAAATAACCTTATCAGCGCAAATGAGCAAAAGCTAATTGTATATCTCTGGCTACCAGAACATTTTTCTCTTAGAGCAAATTCTTCCCTAGCCTAAATTGGAAAATCTAACTGTCCAAAATTACGTGAATATCATTACCCTGGGACGTCTGTGGATTCTACAATTCTACTGCTGTGTTCAAACCTTAAGTGAGAAAAATACAACCGATAAGCAACCTTTTCTTTCTGACAATTATAGTTCCGTTAGGCACCTAAACCTGTATCAAAGAATGTAACAATAGGTTTTCTCTAAAAGACCGACATGTGCGGAAATAAGGGTCTAAATTAATTATATTCATTCCCTACATCAACTTTGCCCTAACCTGTGTAGCTTGACTTAGCCTTGACATTCCCGGACGTTCGTTCTCTGGTTATAGAGGAAGGCTTCAATTGTACCAGTAAGCAGAAAATTTCCCATTGCGTCACGTCTGACATTGACTGAACTGATTGGATTGACCCTGCCCTATACTTTGCTGGTTTGGATTAGCATCTCAAGTTTGGGACGGAAATCCCTATTTTTCCTCCTAAAACCTGGGGGAGATTGACTTTGGTTTGGTTTCTAACCATCTGCCCTCTCGACTGAGATTCTACCTCTAGGAGCCTGGAAACCAAATTTATTTCTGCATTCATCGAGCCCTCATGTCCTGTTTCTTCCTTTGTGAAAAAGGACAGAAGGCTATTCCCCCCCCCCTTCCGGCAGTCACTGGCATAATGTCCTTCTTCTTCTGAACGTTATTAACACGTCGACTGTCCGAAAAATCCTCCTTGGAAGAAGATTTACCTGGAGCATCTTATTCTGCTTTTCTAGATGGTGTGTCCTAGATCTATTTCGGACCTCTTTTCCTTTTGTCCTCTAGGTACGAAGTAAAGGTCTGTATATTCGGATTTCCCTTCGGTTCTTCTCTGCCTATTTTTGGAAATTTTTTTTTTTTTTGTTTTTTTTTTTTTTTTTTTTTTTTCCCCTCCGTACCGCTTCAATCTCCTGCTACATCATCTTATGGGTCCTCCCACTTAACGTGTCATCCTTGGCAATGACTTATCCGTTGGCAGGCATTCATCCATTTATTGCTAGTTCCTAAATCTATTTTTTTAACATGACTCATTAGCATTTTTTTTGCTTGCCCTCCTTCTACCTCTAAATCCCAACCTGTGGATTCCATGAAAGTTTACCCCACTTTCATTCATATTAGTTATTACAACACTGATAGCTAAACTCTTTGATAACCGTCCGTTTCGTCTAACTTAAATTTGACGCAACTATCCTTGCCAAGCCTAGCTAACTGGATCTCTTTCACCAACCTGGTCTGTGGAATAAAACCCTTCCTAAAAATAACCGTTTTCAATTCTTCCCAATTCTTAGATCCTCTGTAACGTCTCAGGAGTGGACGTATCGTTCTACAGTTCTCCCTTCCGGCTTCCAAATCAAGATAAACTCTTGGGCTTCAATAAGCTTTTTTCCTCTATCTGTCCCCACCGTTATGCTATCTAGGCGTGGTCTCCACTTGCTCTCATCCAATTCTTCTTAAAGTTACAAGCTAAACGTGACCATGCCTTTCATTCCGACCCAAAACAAAATTTAAGACTCATGTGATTAATACACATTTGTCCCCATTTATGTTTTTGTTCCCATTGACTGCTGCGCTCGGAAATTCGCTGGAGACTGTGTACCGTTGCCGGCAATGGTTTTAATTTCCTTGTTGCACTTCTCCGTGAAGCCACAGGCGTTTCTTTAACTTTCTTTGATAAGGAGTCGGTCCCCTTCGCCCTTGACCATTTCGACTCGTTAATATGGAAACAATTTTCCTTAAGTACCTGAGTATCATTAAAAGTATCGAACTTATGGACCAGTAATATCCCAAAAGAAAAATAATTGATAATGACAATAAATTCTGTTTTTTTTTTACTTAAGTTATTCGATCACCAAAAAAAACCCAACAAAAATAAAAGAATTTTGTTCCCCATAAATATTTCCTCAAAGTCTTACCGTTACCGGGTGTCGATTCTTAAACAACAACAAAAATACCTTTCTTAACAACAGGTACTGGTTCAAACGTATACTGAACTAGACCAGTAAAGTGTTACCCGCTAACGAAGAGACCACTCCCCGTGAATTACCCTTGTTAAAACAAACAAAAAAAATAAAAACGAAGTAAAAACATTCATTCTACTTCAACCGAATAAAAGTAAAAAAGCGAAATACTAAAACAAAAAAAAAACCAAAGTACAAGAAATCACCAAAACAACGTCAAAACCAAAAACAAAAAATAACGATAAAATGAATACAATCAAAACAATTCAATTAAAATTTAAAGTTATTAGGCGTTAAGTAAATACAAATGTTCGGGAAAAGGTCTTAGTAGCTGATTAGTTTATTAATTAGTAAAACTAAAGAAATATCGTAGTTTTCGTTGCCGCAAAAAAAAAAGTTCTGTGATGAAAAATGATTTTAATTTTCTTGAAATACCAGAATTGTCTACTGAAATGTTGTAAATCGCGGTAATTTACTTTTAATTAGAGTTTAAATGTTTATGTAAGTGTTGGGGGAACTTTATTTGGACTTAACTTTCTTTCGTCCATTCTTCGGCACCCGGGTTTAACGTACTGAACCGCTTGGCGTTCGCCATACCAGCGCGTTGAATGATGCGTTGTTGACGGTCTGGCGGGAAGGGGAACTTTCTCTCTCTCTTCTCTCTCTCCCTTTTCTTCTCTTCTCTTTGGGAAAGGGGACCTTCTCTGTTTCGAGTGGCGTTGACTGATGCGTTTTACGGAATTTGTTTTCTTTTTCCTCTTGATATCTTTTTTATGGCGTTAAAAACAATTTTCATCTTCTGGTTAGAAACGAACCGTTCTTTCTTGATTCTTCGGAGGTGGAGTTTTACCTTTCGCCAAAAGTGTGGGTGGCTTTTTTTTGGAGCGCTTTTAATTGTTACAACTCGGTAACGTCTTTGTATTTGGGGAAGCACTGGCGTTAAAACTGCTCTTTGGGAGAAGAACTTTCTTTTTCGAGGGTGGCCTGTGAATAACGGATTGAAATCTCTTATTGCCGCGACCACTAAACTTTGATTCTGTTTTCGCGGTCCCGCTGTCTTTAGTCTGTCCATTCGTTTGTCCACGTGTCGTATCCACCATTCTTTGCTGTCCACTTTAATCTCTTCCTAGTCCATTAACCGCCTCGACCAACCGATTAATCTTGGTCACTATATCAAATCTTTATCTCATCGTATCCCAGTCCGCTCTGGCCACCAATTTATACTGTGACGGTACTTACTTTCTTTGACACAGATTTTCTAAGGTAACGGTAGGTGCCGTGGTAGGCTTGTAACTTTTGGGGAATTAGGTAAAGGGGGTTTCTGTTTAGGTTATGAGAAATTAATTGATATGTTTTCTTTGCGATTAAGTTTTATTCTTCGTTAGGGGTTCTTACACCCTGTTTTCCCACCTTCTGCGTTTACTGGCTCGTTGGCCCACTGATTAAAACTTAATTGCCATTTTTTTGGTTTTTTTTTGGCAATTACGAGTCTATAGGCAACGAGGGGAAATTTACTGAGTATTGATTGTCACTTTCACTGGTCTTTGATTGCATTATCGCACACCACATCTTTTGCACCTGGTTCTTCTTCTGGGGATTCTTCTTCTGTCTTTCTCTAGTTTCACGGCCATGCCAACTGCAGCTCTCCCCTCAGGCTCCCCCGGTTGTTTCTCTCTTTCTTTGGCTTCTCTATTCCCCTTTTTTTTCTCTGCTCACCTTTTCTGCTTGCTCTCTCTTCTGTTCTCGCCTTTTTGTTTCAGTGGAAATCTCCTTAAGCCCCGCCTTTGGATTTTTGGATTTTGACTGGGTGTGGGCATTTCTGAAAGTACCTTCTTGTGCCTTAGTGGCTGCAAACATTCATAACAAGACCGCCTTCCGGGGGGTCAGGTTCCGGTTCTTTACAGTAATTCGTAGGCTTTTTATTTGAATTCGTACACGACCTCCTTTCTTCATGTCCATGGCTTCTTAGGGGCGTATCCCTTGTAACCTCAATAGGTCATTCGTTGATACCCCTTTTCGGGGCTGTCTTATGACCAACCACTCATGGCTTTTGATTCGTCCGATACTAGAGGGCCATACCTTTGGGAGGGTGGAGGCTTTTCCTAAGAATTTGGTACGTTCCCACTCCCTTTCTTTTAACAACGGGCGGTCCATAGAATTCCTTTTTAAACGTATGCCATATGGCTCTCTCTGACCTAGTTCACGAAAAGGAAGCGGCCGATTAGTCATAGGCG
Organism: Macrobrachium nipponense; assembly: GCF_015104395.2. Lineage (NCBI taxonomy): Eukaryota > Metazoa > Arthropoda > Malacostraca > Decapoda > Palaemonidae > Macrobrachium > Macrobrachium nipponense. Next base: position 68,881,002 of record NC_087208.1, on the reverse strand, counting down.
CTAATTGAGAGTAGTTTCCAATTTTCTCGAATATCAGCCCTGGTAGATTGTTCCCTACCATCGGCATTAAATTCTTCTTGTCGGCGTCACTAATCCGCTGGTTACACGGGACAAGAGGCTTTTTATCTGGGGGCCCGAGCTGCAAAACCAATAGGTCTTAAACTGGCTAAAATAAGCCTAATTTTTTTGTTCTTGAGTAACAAAAATCCTTCCCTTGCAAAGAAAAATCATTATCGTATCCCTTTCTTTTCCTTGTGAAAACTCTTTTTTCTTATCTCGTTATTATCCGTTTTATCGTGCCTTTTTTCTTTTTAAGTATTATTAAGTTATTGCCTTTTGTAATAAAACCGGAACACTTGTGCCACACTATTACACAATATACGTACAATATCAAAGTTCAAAAACTCGTTCATTGATTAAATATAATTTCAAAATCCGTTATCTCCAACGTCTGTGAGGTGAAATAGTACCAACCTTTGCACATAAATTGGAGTTTGTTTTGATACGGGTAAAATTCGTCAATCTTTGACGATTTTATAAATTTGAAATTGTCCGGCAATTTATTAATATTGTCTATGATTTATTTCAATATTTTATTTTAATTCAGACGGATACCTATAATTTTGCTAAATGCCATCAGCTAATTCCTTTCCTCTATTCTGTAATTTTAATTCTACTCAGGACGGAGTTTGTACGGTGTCTAGGGAAGGAATTGGCCAAGCCAATTCCAACGCCGCCTTTTTGCATCCTTTTAATTCTTCTCCTCACACACACGCTAGTGGACAGTTTGCTTCAGAGAAAGAACTCGTTGATAGCAAGATTTTGATAATCTGCCATGCCCGAAAAGGGGTAGGTAGCATTATAGCACAAGCACCATATCGAATGGACAAGAAAATTGCTAGTACGAGGGTTAAAGTACTATGTTTCTCGAACAGTTTCAAGACGTGTGTGTGTGTGTGTGGTGTGGTGTGGTGATCCCATGTGGTGTTTGGTGCTGTGTGTGTGTGTGTGTGTGGATAGAAATATAGCGATTTGGTCACAGAAGTGACGGAATACAGAAATCTTCAATAATTGCACACTGCTGCTGGTTGGTTACATCAAATTCTTCCAGGTGGAATTGCGTAGTTTTTGCCGCATTTTACTCAGTATTTGTTTTTGCCAAAAATCATTTTTTACCTTTGATTATGGCGAAATAACTTCGTAAGTGACATTAACAGTGTAGTGACATTAGTCATGTATTTTCATTTTTAAAATGAATTTGTTGTATAAAGGCGCGTTGACTGGAAACATTACTCCCCCCCCCCCGACCCTCCCCCCCCCCTCCCCCCCCCCGAAAATCCCTATCCCTATATACGATTATTCAGTTCGGCAAGATAGGTATTGTTAGCTGCTCTCCCTACCCTGAATGACAGAGAAGAAAAGGCCAGATGACATGGTAATGGAAGGCTTACATTGTAATTTACATTGGAAGAACCTTAACCATTTCGCCAAATGGGGAATCCTTCAATTAAGAAAAGAAAAAAAAACAAAAAAAATCTGTTCTTGGTAATGCGTTCTGGATTGAGTAACCAGCGTTAACCAGAAACTGCTGGAGATACTGGTTAGCAGTTGTGTCTCTCTGATCTGCTGCAGTGGCATGCCGGGAACAGAGAGTCTGTCTGCTCTGTGCAATCTTAGAATTGGCCGTAATCATATGATTATTTTCTCTAATGGCCGAGTAACTCCTGTTGTTTTATAATGATTGCTCAGTTCCTTCAGCCTCAGGGTATTTGCATTTTGAGCAGCCAATCAAAGGAGAAGTTAGAAGGCGTTCCCCCCTCGGAGGGGCAGAACGATGATGGTAATTACCGTGTTTTCAAGGTCCTTGGAGGGATCTAATAATCAGAATTGTGCTCTTTTGATGTTTTTTTCGAAATTTATTGGGATTGTTAACCACAGGTATCAAGAAATGAATGTGTATCTCTTAGAATTTTATCTAGATATATGTTTTATTTGACTTTTCAACTGTGGTAACAGTTTAAGTAAAATGAAGTGCATGTGTACAATTGGCTTGCTTGACCGGCATTTCCTTGTTGCGTTTTGTCCGATGTTATTATTGAGTATTATTATTGTATTATTTATTAATTGATTATTAATTATTATTAGTTATTATTGAAGGTTAAGATTTCATTTAAGACTTGAAACAACCAAGAAAGGGGGGGTTGGGTTTAAGGAAACAATTATGGCTTTGGTTTGGCCCAATTGTTAAGTTAGTTTTTCTTAATAAAAAATTCCATGCCCCACTTTTATATTTGCGTGGGTTCATTCAGCAAGAATAAACGAAACCCCTTGACAGGGCTTTGTAATGACCTAAAAGAACTTGTATGCCTGTGTAAATATTAAAAATTCTTAGGTTTCAAAATTGTTACAAGTTTGGGATCTTTCTTAGATAGTGACCCCCAAGGGTGGACCCCCCACCTAGGGGTGGGTTTTAACTGTTAGTATCTTGGAGGATGTAATCCAACTTTGCGGTTCCGTGTTTTAGTTTACACGTACAAGTCCGTGGGTTGGGGATGACCGTTAAAAACAATAAACAGTAAGACTAAATTTTCATAAACGATAAGTGACCCCAAGAAATAATAGTCTTTAGTTAATCAACCAACCAACACCGAAAACCCTTTTTAGGGGAAACCATCTAGGAATCGATCCCAAGTGTGTTTCTTGTCCAGCAGGTGAAAATTTGTAGCTAGGTTATTTCGTCCACGAAACTGGGTAGATTGATGACGAAGTACTGCGCTACTGACATTCAAAAAGTATAGAAGCTCAGGATTTCCTTGTGGAAGAATTCCATGGAAGTTTTGAGTACGAGAGTGATTTTCGCAACGATGAGGAGAGAGTGAAGAGGGCTTCGGAGGAACCTGTTAAAGGAAGAAGATCGAGAGGGAGACAGAGAATTAGATTGGGCGAAGAGGATAAAGCTAAAGGAAGATATGAATAGAAGAGGTATGGTGGCAGGATTGATGGCCCTTTGATAGAAGGCAGTGGAGGAGATTGGGGCAATCAGGCAAACCGACCCCTAAAATGTAGGGTGGGATAAACCTGGTGGGAAAGAGCGGTGATTTTATCCTCGATGGTTTTGCAAATGGAAATGGTGAAGATCCTTTACTTTATTTTATTTTTTATTTTTTTTTTTTTTTGGGGGGGGTTTTTTTTTTTTTTTTTGGGGGGGGGCGTTGCTAAGAATCGGCAGTAACTGTCCCATGGCAAAGGCCAACGAAGTTTCGGGAAAAATAAACATCTGGCGGAAACTGTAAACGCGGGTAGGTTCCCCCAAGGCCACGACAAGGGCGAAACCCGTTATTTTCTGCTTGGAGCCAAGGCCCTTTTCTTTAAAAGTAAGTGAATGCAGCGGTTCAGTGGTAATCATGCGTAAACTAAAAAGCACCGCATCAGCCAGTTTTTTACCCATTTCTTTATATTTCCTCATGAATGCAGCGTTGAAGTCTTTGCTGTTATAAGTAGGTAGTTTTTTGTTCTTATTTACTTTGTTCAAAGCCTGGGGACAAAAGTTTCAAAGGGAATTGATGGGAGGTTATTTTTATTTTCGTAAATATAAAATTAATTTTAACGAATTTTAGAGTATTTTTGTTGACTTATAAGCCTTCTTTTTTGGGGAATGATGGAGATGTACGTGGCTGTAAAAGCCTTTTATAGTAGATTCACATCAGGCGTGCATTTGATGTCTAGGCCAGTCCTTACTTACGTACCGCCCTTGATTGGCTGTTGATAAGCCCAGTCCACTAGGGCTGTAAACTCTCTCTCTATCTCGAATTTCCACAGTAGACAGGATGTATGTTCCAAACATTTCCTGAGGGATTACTTTTTGAAAGGCATCTCTCACGGAGATGTTGGAACATAGATCCTTCTAACTTACATGTGAACCTCTCGAGAGAGATTAAGAGTTTTTTGCCTAGACCCCTGTGACTGGCATTATATCAACAGCCAATCAGGAGTCGTCCGGTAAGGGACTGGCCCTAGACATCAAATGCACGCCTGATGTGAATCTACTATAGTAAATGTTGGAGTATTTTTTGAAGTAGATATTTGTTGGCAAGTGTTTCAGTATGTTAGTGGATGCAGAAGTTCGGTTACGTGTTATTTTAGTTGAAGTGAGATTAAACTACGGCGCTGCAAGATAGAAATGAGGTTTCTTTTTGTTGGTTGGTGTCGCGTCGTTCGGACGCACGTGATTGCGCAAGTGTGCAAGAACGTAAAAGTCGGCCAGTGTTATTTTTTCGACGGAAGCAATCGATTTGTTCATAGGCCCGCGAGCTTAATACGCCATTAAAGATTAAATATGCTAATTCCATACCAAGGGACCTAGAATTTGTACAAGTGACGACCACTTTTTTTTTTACTTGAATTTTTTCTTTTACGGATCGCCACAAGCTCGATTCTGTTTAAAGTAACCATAATACATTTACCGCCAGTTTTTGTGTCGGCACCATCGATATCTAGATGGTCAAAATGTTTCACCGACCCTTCTAAACTATTTTGTAATCTCGATTATTGTTGATGATGATCTGGTTTGTTTAATCTAAATCGGTTTCAGAAACTATCGTTACCTGATTAAATGTCAGCTATTTAATGGGGACCCAGGACCGTTAGTCTTTCAGCTTTTTATTTTAAATATGCACAAGAAGTCAGAACCTGACAAACTATCATCGTTTTCCTGGCACGCAGCCTCTCTTATGCGAAAAACTCTACCACAAACCCGAGAATTTTCTATTTAAAATTAAAGCCCTGAACCTGAACCAGGCGAACAAGATAAAATGAAAAACCCCATCCACATTTGTATACTAGCATAACGTTTTGTGGGCTGTGCCCCTGGTATACCCAGCCCCCCCTACACCCATTCTAGGGAAGAAGTCTTTGGCCGGGGGACTAAATGGGTCCCTCTGACCTTTTCATTCGCAGCCATTTGTCACATGTTGATGTGGGTATGGATGATACCCTTGTGCCTCATTCTTTGCCTCAATACAGTTATGCCTTGTGAAGTTACGCAAGTGCCCATGCCCAAGAGGGCGTTTTGTATGGTTTTGTGATTATTGGGCGCCGTCTTTATATGTCTTGTGCTTTGTTTGAAGGTTACTTTGTAATTGGATTTTTGAAATAAAGTTACGCATTTATATTTCTCGCAACTTTTTTTTTTTTTCGTTCGGCTTCCATACTTCTGTCGTGTGACACCAGTATATGACGTCATTCAATTAATTATTCAGTCATATATCGTGCAGAACGATATGTAGCCTATTCATCAGCGTAACCCATGTTAAATGTTGTTCTTAATGTATTTCTTCTTATATGTCATGTTCTGAGGGAAAGTTTAAGGTGAATGTATTCTTTCGTAAAGAAAGAGTTCGAGGGCGATTGGTTTTGAGGTCTGCCAAATTATGCCCTCTGTCGGTTATCACTTAGTTATTACAATGATCTATGTTGTACCAATTACCTTACCAAGCATTTATTATGTTAGTGTTTTTTTATCTATTATTTAAAAATGTTCAGTGCACAATATACAGTCTCCAGGTACGATATTAAATGAAATTTCCTATAACAATGTTCCTCAAATTGTTTTCAGTACATCACTTAAGCCTCTCTTAATTTTTTTCTTTGTTTATTTTTATCTTACAAATGTTCATCATACAACACAGACTTTCCAGATTCTTTCCCAGTTATGTAATGGAAATGCTTGTAGTGGATTACCGTTGCCCTCACGGCACAGTGCGTTCATATGGATTTTATATATTTGTAATTTTAAAGTTAAGACAGTTACCATGCCCGATCTTGATGCAGTTTGACATTTCTCTCTCTCTCTCTCTCTCTCTCGTCTCCCTCATCTCTTCTCTCTCTCTTCTCTCTCCTGTAATGGAAATAGTCTTATCGGCTTCCTTGAACTTGGGATATAAATTCTCTCTCTCTCTCTCTCTCTCTCTCTCTCTCTCTCTCTCTCTCTCTCTCTTCTGTATGAAATAGTCTATCGGATTCCTTTTACTTGGGATATAAATTTCTCTCTCTCTCTCCTCTCCTCTTATCTTCTCTCTCGTCCTCCCTCTCTCTCTCATCATCTCTCTCCTCTCTCTCTCTCTTACTTGAGATATAAATTTCTCTCTCTCTCTCCTCTCCTCTCTCTCTTCTCTCTCTTCTTCTCTTACTGGTACTTTAGAATATAAATTTTGTCCTCTCTCCTCTTCTCTCTCTTCTCTCTCTCCTCTTTTCTCACTTACTTGATATCATAAAAATTTTCTCTCTCTTCTCTCTCTCAATCATTCTCTCTTCTTCTCCTCCGTCTCTGCTCTCTCTCTCCTCTCTCCTCTTCTTCTGTATGAAATAGTCTATCGGATTCCTTTTCTACTTGGGATTAAATTTAAATTTCCTCTTCTCTCTCTCTCTTCTCATCTTCTCTTCCTCTTCTGTATGGAAAGTAGTCTTATCGCATTCCTTGTACTTTTGGGATATAAATTCTCTCTCTCTCTCTCTCCTCTCTCTCTCTCTACCTCTCTCTCACTCCTCTCTCCCCTCCCCTCTCCCTCTCTCTCTTCTTCTGTATGAAACATACTCCTATCGGGATTTCCTGTTACTTGGGATATAAAGTTTTCTCTCCTCTCTCTCCTCTCTCTCTCTCCTCTCCTCTCGCTCTCTCTCTCTTCTCTTTGCTTCTCCTTACGTAGATATAAATTTCTCTTCTCTGCCCTTCCCCCCCTTTCTCTCTCTTCCTCCCTTCTCTCTTGTCTCTCTTTCTTCTCTCTTTCTTACTTGAGATATAATTTCTTCTCTCTCTCTCGTCTCTCTCTCTCCTCTCTCTCTCTCTCCTCTCACTTGAATGATATAAATTTCTCTCTCTCCTCATCTCTCCTCTCCTCTCCTCTCCTCTCTCTCTCTCTTCTTCTCTCTCTCTTCTGTATGGAATAGGTTTTTGTTCGGATTCCTTTTACTTGGGATATAAATCCTCATCTTCTCTCTCTCTCACTCTCTTCTCTCTCGCTCTCTGTCTCTCTCTCTCTCTCTCTCTTCTCTGTAAGAAATAGTTTGTCGGATTCCTTTTACTTGGGATGTAAATTTCTCTCTCTCTCTCTCTCTCTCTCTCTCCTTCTCTCTCTCTCTTCATCTCTCATATTCATGGTCGGAAGTGTGAAAATGGCCAATAACGGACGTGGACGTGTGATAGACCTCCATGTCCTTATCCCTACCCAACCCCCAAAAAACCACTCATTTTTTTCTTTGGCCCCCCATCCCATCCCTTCCTGTGGACATTTACGTATCGGCATCTCTAACAGCGAAATAGGAATCGTTCTCCGTTACGGAGATGTGGATATAGCCACCTAGACCGTGGATATTGCCGCATTCCCTGGTATTTTCGCCTCCGCTACTTCCTCCTTTAGATTTTTTTTTTTTTTTTTTTTTTTTGTCTTTTTTCCTCCGATCCACCCAAATGGGAACACTGCCTTTCGGCGATCGCAAAAAAGTGGAACTACTTGCTTTAACAGCACCCTTCCTTACACCACACTCTCTCTTCTCTCTTCTCCTCTCCTCTCTTCTCTCTCTCAGGGCCATAACAGGTAGGGCGACTTCTTGAACAACGCGTCAAGAACTGCCGCTGTTCGATTTTGCCCGTAACTCCCAGTGTGGATGGCCACCGGAACCCTTCATTTTTGTCTTTGCTTTTCTTTCTGCGTTAGTTACTCCAATTTAATCGGGTTTTTGGAAAGTTTATCACAAGACCTTTAAGGCATCCTCTCTTCTCTCTTGCTCTCCTCTCTCTCTCCGTCTCTCTCCTCGCTCTCTCTCTCTCTCTCCTTCTCTCTCCCTCTCTCTCAAACTTTATAAAAAACACTGACCTAATATATAAACATTCAACATTCAATTCATGTGTTGTATAGTAAATACATTAAAAAAAAAAATTTTCTACGAGACTGTTTCTTCTTGGTTATCACGTGGAATGCAGCAAATATACGGTATTTTCATTCAATTTTGTTACGATTGTTGGAATAAATTCAGTATTATTATTGTATTAACCTTTCCATGTATTCATAGCCACTTTTTATAGTTTCAAGTTACCTAGAATTGAAAATACAATAATACAACGCACGGTGCAAACTTTAAATTTTATTCACCATTATTTTTTATTGGCATAGTTCTCAAGTACTTGATAGCACGTAGTTTGTAAAGTACCGCACATTAAATGTGTTTGTCGTTAAATTTTAACTCTACTGTGTCATAACAAGAGAAAGACTTGCTAAGAACCATTTTTATTTTAAAATTACGAATCATATCTGAACCACAGGATCTGCTATTTATAGTATTTGCTCTGCGTATAATTCTTCCTTAATTTATTATTGTTGTTGCTTTCTTCAAATTTAAAGCATTTCATTTAAATTTGTTGGGCTAACATTATTACAGATTTAACCTCGTATTAGTGGCTACCCTGAGATTCCGTGCCGCATATTTAGAAGTGTTCTGTTTATCTACTTATTGTTTCTGTACAGATTCCGCATATCGGATCCGTAAAGCCATTTTTCTGGTCTGTTTTTGAATTTATTCAAGTTTTCCTCCTCCACCACCTACCTGCCTTTCACGCAATACCTCGATGATTATGGCTCGGGAACTGGTCTTCAGTTCAGGGTTGCCCAGGTGTGGGTCGCACCTGACGTTGGAAAAGGGCAAGGAGATGGAGGAAGGAGGTGGAGGAGGAGGAAGAATAAGAGGAGGGAGGGAAGGAGGTGGAGAGATAGAGGAGAGAGAGGAGGAAGGAGGAGGGAAGAGGAGGAGGAGAGAGGAGGAGGAAGGCAGGAAGAGGAAATGGGAGGCAGGGAGGAATAGGGAGGGAGGGAAGGGATAAGGGTAGGAAGGGAGAGGGAGGAGAGAGGACCTCGGGGTAAGTGCGGTATGGGAGATAGGAGGAGAGGAGGAAAACAGGAAAGGGAGAGGGGAGGTGGAATTGAAAGGGGGTGATTGAGGGAAGGGGATAAGAGGCAAGTATGAAGAGGATTGAGAGAAGGGGGGAGGCGGTTAGGGAGTTTTGATTGATGTGAGGGGGAGAGGGAGGGGTCGTGTGTGTGTGTATGTGTGTGTGTACAAGTGATTGTTGGAGAGTGGGAGTAAGGAGGGGTGTTGGATGGGTCGACTGGAGGGAGGACGGGTGGTATCGAGTGATAGTGATGAGATCATTCTTATTTCAGGGGGTTTGATCAGCTCTCTCGACCTTTTTGTAGCAGGTGGGCGTTTTTAGGTTTTTTTTTTTAGTTTTTTTTTTAGTTTTTTTTTTTTTTTTAGTTTTTTTTTTTTGTGCCCGGGTGGGGGGCCGGGGATTTTAGTTTATTTATGTTAAAAGAAAATAATGCGTGTATTCGGTGCAGATACCTCACATTTGTTTATAGTTTTTAACAAATGCATTGCTATTTGTAAGGTTAGGCAGGGTAGACATAATTTTACAGTGGCCTTTTGAAAACTAGTTTTATTTCATATTAAACAATGATAAAACTCTGGAATGAAACTTATTCAAGGTTACTGCGTGCTTAATGCGTGGAGATATTCTCAGATTGTGTGTCGATTTAAGCTACAATTTACCGCTTACAAGCTACTTTGTTGTTGTTGTTATTTTTCTGGGGGGTAGGAAAGGTCTATGGAAGATCCTAAAAAGGTCTGAAAACTGTGTTTCGCGTTGGGTTAAAGATACAGGAATTTTAGGATTGGATATTTATGATTTTTTCTTTAGAATCAAAATGTAAGAAATAAATAAATTGTGCATGTTAAACAGAACAGAAAAATGATTTATAATACAAAATAGCATATTTATTTTGGTTTTCGTTAGTGAAACAATATTTGACTGTAGATTTTAGCCCGTTCCAATTTATTCGGTGCACTGAATTTAACTGTGTTTATGTTCGATTATTTTGTGTTGCCACTTATAACGGTGAATATATGAATGTGTTTAATATGCGTCCACTTTATTTGATCCTTGATATGAGTAGTCTTAAGTATCCTTGTTGTTAGTTCGAGTAGTACTATGAGTACTAATGACGAAGACCACTTAAGGTTAAATAATGTTTATAACTTAATGCGTGAGGGGAAGATCTTAACACGCGCGTTCCGAGTAAGCTGGAGGTCGGATCACGCCTTGTTTCAATAACCTGAACAAAATAACAAAATGTTACTAATATATTAATATTCTAATCAAAGTCTCTCTCTCTCTCTCTCTCTCTCTCTCTCTCTCTCTCTCTCTCTCTCTCTCTCTCTGTCTTATATTTGCAATGGAGGTGTGATGCATTCTTGCTGTGGTTTAGAAATCCGTTAATGTTGTCCGATTATGGGTGTATTGTGAAAGTATGCTCAAGATATTTGTCGGAGATATACTGCCAGTCCTGGAATTGAGAGGTCGATGGTTCGCGCCTGTCGATCGCCAATTCTATTATCGCTTAATAAATTCCCCCTCGGTTAAACATATATGAAAATATATTAATTCCGAGGTAGAGCGATTTAGATATTAAAGGACATTTGTAGTTCGATATACGTACATACATATATATTATATATGTGGCCGAGTCGATGAAGACGTCACTGATGTCTTGATTTCTCCTCAGTACGAAGTTATTATCAAACTAAAAAATTCCCCTCCTGTTGACTAAATGAAATTATAGTAATTCCGAGGTAGAGCGAATTGAATATTAAATGACATTTTAGCTTAATACATACATACTTATATATATATATATATATATATATATATATATATATATATATATATATATATATATATATATATATCTATATATAATCATTTGTTGATGGTAATTGCAAAAGAAGTTTATTTTTATAAAATGAAGTCTTCATTGGCCTGGAAATGGAAATGGAAGTGCGGGGTAGAAGGAAGAAGGGAAGACTAAGAAAGAGATGGCGTGATTGTGTAGGGGAAGATATGGTATTAAAAGGTATAAATGAGAACGAGGCACAGGACAGGAATCGATGGAGACGACTCATTCACAACGGCGACCCCATATGAAAATGGGTTTAAGCTAGGAAGAAGAAGAAGAAGTCTTCATTGGCCAGATAGAACATTTTTCATGGGTATTTATTGCCCTGACGGGAACATTTTTTATTGCTATTATTGTAAATGAGTGAAGTAATTAGTGTCAAGATAGTTCATGTGTTATTGAAATAATACGAACGAACGTTTGAAATATTCATTGCAATTAATATTCGTCTGATTAACGATAGACTCTTATTCGCCTTTTTCTTTTAACTAGTTTATGCGTAGTGACTCTTGAACGTTCAAATAAATGTCCTATTCACCGGCTGGGTGATCCAAACCGTTTAGGTGTTGCAGGAATCACACCTGCATACAGCTCTCCTAGATGTTTTAAGAAATTTATTTATGTCATGTATGTATATATGATATATACATTATATATATATATATATATTATATATATATATATATATATATATATATATATATATATGTAGTATCTATATTTATATATCATATACTAGTAAGCCAAATTAGAATGTACTAAGGAACCAAAGTATCAGTTATTATCTCTTCACTGTCCTAAATGCTGATTGGAGGATGAACATGCTTTGTAGAACACTTCACACACACACTATATATATATATATATATATATATATATATATATATATATATATATATATATATATATATATATATATATATAATCTTTCGTACAAAATTGTGTCAAACACACACATATATATATATATTATATATATATATATATATATATATATATATATATATATATATGTGTGTGTGTGTGTGTGTGTGTATGAGAGAGAGAGAGAGAGAGAGAGAGAGAGAGAGAGAGAGAGAGAGAGAGAGAGAAACGTGCACTTTATAAAATTTGTTAAGGACTCAAGGAATAATTGCTTATTGCTGAAAACGTGGTCATTGTAGAAACTTGGAAGTAGATTATTCATCTGAAAAGTTCTGCTGTATGAATTAAAGTTGAAAAGGTTTGTGAATTTAGATATATAACGGTACCTTTTATTCATTCTTACGCACTTGTATAATTTTATCTTATTTTGCGAACATACCGTTGGAATTGAGTGGTTGATGAAAAAAAAATGTACTCTTTGGTCAAGTAGATATATTGACTATCAATTGATAATAATAGTAGTTATTATGATATACAGTTTACCTGATGCACAATTCGTGAACCTTCATGAACTGCAGATAACTGACAGAAATAGAGTCACTGGACAACATTTCAAGATGAATAAAAGAAATCGTTGTACTGTCTTGGTCGTAAATGATAAACGTGGTTAGTGGTGGTGAAACTCTGGTGGTGGTGGTGGTGTGTTGGTGGGGGCGGGGTACTTGTTGGTAAATGGTGGGGGTGGGGGAGAAGGTGGGGGGGGGGGGGGGGGTGTGATGGATGTGTTGGGTGTGGGGATGGGAAATCAGGGAGGTGAAGAGAGGGGGAATTCTGGCAGACAGCTTGTCGCCTTGCAGTGCAAACCTCGGTATTATGACTGTCAAGTTCTATATTTCCGTCGGCTTTTCTTTGTTTTGGCCTAAATTTCTTCTCCTTTGTTGTGGTCTTTTGATGTTTGTGGTATTGTTAGCAGTTTGTATTTGTTTGTTAGCTAGTATCCGACGTCATGTGTCTGGAGCACAAAGTCCACGTGACCTGGGGTAAACCCCCCCTTCCCCCCCTTACCCCCCCTTTTTCCCCGCCATCGTATGATGGTTGGCCTCACCTAGATGGCCTTTTCGACGAAGCAGTTCATGTTTTAGGCAAAATTCTTCTTGTTGTAATCGTAACACATCTTTCCCGAGCTGAAGTTTTCCGTTCATGAGTTTCATGGTGATTTCCTTATAAAATTGTGTTGTTTATATGCCTGTGTCTTGGATGAATCGAGTGAAGGCCATGGGACTAGGAGGTTGATGAAATATGATGAGGTATGAAGAAGTGCGTCGATTTCACCAGGAAATGCCGCCAACTCGTACGACGGAATGGGTCCCGTCAGACAGCATGGCGCCAGTTGGAGTTGCCAGATAGTATAACATTTCGTGTATTCTTTATAATACTGTTATGTTTTAACGTCTAGATGAAGTTGACACAGGAAGTGAATAAAGTAGTTTTTGATTGGTTCTTAATTTTTCTAACTCGTTTGTAAATTTAACTTGAAATGGCTTAGTTTTAGTGCTGGAATTTGTCGCTTTTAGCACCTTCCAGGTCCACACAACTGTTTGGTTGTGATGTGCGGGTGCGTTTTGATGGCCATTTTATGTGTTACGGCGTAATTTGTCTTCCTTGTGTGTGTGTGGGTGTTATTTTTCTTTTTTTTTTCTCATGAGTCCAAAATGAATAGCGTTTTGTATCTTTTTGTTGATCTAACGAATTGCGGCTGTATTGATAGTGCTATTTCGTAAAATGTTAAATTGTAATTCCTTTGACAGAATCTCTCTCTCTCTCTCTCTCTGTGTGTGCGTGTGTGTGTGTGCGTGCTTTTCTTGAGGGTGACGTATACGATAGTTGCATGTGAAAGGCCATTTGCGGTTAGCATCTCTCTCTCTCTCTCTCTCTCTCTCTCTCTCTCTCTCTCTCTCTCTCTCTCTCTCTCGTAGACAGCGTCCCCACACTATTGTGTTTAAGTATTATGTTCCAGTGTCTTGGTTTTCGTACGAGTCGTATATATGTCGGTGCACAGGTGAATCAGGTGTTAACGTGGAAACGTAATTAAGGCTTATATTAACACTTGTGGCCTATTTTGGACGTTTTCCTAGTCTGAGATATATATATATTTCGCTGGAATTAAAACGTCGTATCAAATATAAGTATATTAAGAGTGTGGCTTTTTCTTGAGGCATCTCTAGCAGTTGTTGCAATATACGCAATATACATATATAGTGTGTTACAAGAGAGAGAGAGAGAGAGAGAGATCAAACTCGATGATAGGTATTAGCTGACAACAGAATAAACTGTATAGGCTGCCGATAAACGTCTCCCCCGGATTACGATCATTGGGAAGAGAAAGCACCACCCTCTTGGTTCAAGATCTCGATAACGAGCAGATCCAGTCTGTACCGGTATATACACCAGATGGAAGCTGCTGTTGAAAGGAAATATAGAATGCCAATTGTGGTATATGCATCTTGTAAGGATTATCGGTATTGTTGGGTATGTTATGGACGATGGTAGATATCTGGTCGAGACTAACAGTCCATATGTAAATAAATGCTGGTGTTTTATATGGGATGAACAAGTAAAAAAATGCGCCGAAGTTTCTTCGGTGCAACCAAGTTTTCTGTATGGCGTATAATGCTATATGAAACTTTTCTTCCAAGAGGTGGTGGTTTGTTTTGTCACCTATAGTGGTGCCAGATCCTCGATCATGGCTAACTTTAACCTTGCATATAATAAAATCTAGAGAGGCTAGAGGGCTGCAATTTGGTACATTTGGTGATTGGAGGGCGGACGATCAACATACCAATTTGCAGCCCTCTAGCCACGGTAGTTTTTAAGATCTGAAGGCGGACGAGAATATTCGGGCGGACAGACAGAAAACAAAAAACTTAACATTTGAGAATGTAATATGCGTTTGAGGAAACGTGTAAAGGATCATCAGTATTGGTGGAAATACTTAAGAAAGTGATAGAGATGTGGGGTAAAGGCGAACAGTCTGTGTATATAAGTAGATAGTGTGTTCATATGTGGGATGAAAAGCTAAAAATAGGGGAAAAATTATGAGTTTGAGGAGATTATAATGTATGTCTTTATTTATCATTCAATACTTTGAGGGGAGAGAGAGGTAAAGGAACTGTTATGTCTAATTTATTGCTCTCTTGTTTATCAAGAGAGCCATTTCTACAGTTGGCTAATATTCACCTCTTACTAAATACCCAGACAAGAGTTTGACGAGAGAGAGAGAGAGAGAGAGAGAGAGTAAATGTGCCGAGTCAAGATGGCCCCATTGTCAAGAATATCACTTGAAGAAAGTCATTATCTATTCCTAGTACTGTACTCTTGGTAAATGTTGCTTGCGCTAATTTGTGTGTACGGGTAGGTGCGCGCGCGTGCTTGAGAGCACGTAGCAAGAAAAGTCGAATTGATTCGATCACAGCTTTCTCAAGAAGTTGATTTTAACTTTTCGCTATGCAATAAACCTTCGTTGCCTGTAGACGATCATATTTCAGTCAAGATTGTAAATATTGATTTATTTCAGGATATATATAAATATATATATATATATATATTATATATATATATATATATATATATATATATATTATATCTTAATTATCAGTGAAACATATTAAAATTGAATTGAATGGAAAAAGATGTAACAAATTTACTGAACGTAAGGAAGACTTAAAGATGTTCATGTATATATAGATATATATATATATATATATATATATATATATATATATATTATGTATATATATATATATATATATATAAATACATGAACATCATTACGTTAAGGAAGAACATACGTCTTCCTTACGTTCAGTAAATTTGTTACATCTTTTACCATTGGGCTTCACTGCCTCATAATTTTATTTTGGGATCTGGGGGGATGGGTGGAGGTGGGTAATTCACAGAATAGCAAAACTCATGAGTCATCAAAGAAGATTAGGTTGAAATGAGTCATGTGTGGATTAAGTTGAAATTCACCCCGGATTTATATTTCCTTGGCATTAAGTTTCACCATCTTTGAGTCTGCGTCCCCTTCTACCTGGAGTCGGTTTCGACCAAATTTTTCTAGTTTCGTTGTACAATTTTACCAATGTTTATGGACGGTTTTATTGGTATAATTTATGGAAGTATTTGTAAAGTGTGCGTGGATGTGTGAAAGTTTTGTAGAATGTTCAGTTTGACGTATCTTGGTTATGTATAGTACTAGCGCATTTATAAAGCATTCTGGAATGTATTAAAAAGTTGTAGAGTGTTTTAATCGACGTATTTAGGTTATGTATAGTACTAGAGTATTTATAAAATATGCTGGAATGTATTAAAGAGTTGGAAAATGTTTAGGTCGACGTATTTAGGTTATGTATAGTACTAGAGTATTTATAAAGCACGCTGGAATTTTTTAAAGAGTTGTAGAATGTTTAGATCGACTTATTTAGGTTATGTATAGTACTAGAGCTTTTATAAAGCAAGCTGGAATGTATTAAAGGTTTGTAGAATGGTTTGATCGACGTATTTAGGTTATGTATAGTACTAGAGAATATTTATAAAACATGCTGGAATGTATTAAACAGTTGTAAAATGTTAAGATCGAGGTATAAGGTCATGTATTTATAAAACACGCTGGAATGCATGAAAGTGTTATAGAATGTTTAGGTGGACATAATGTTATGTATAGCACACAGCATAGATGAGCTGTGCATGGATGTATGAATGTTGTGTAGAAAATGTTGATGGATTCCTTTTTTAATGAAGGTTCAGTAAGGCAAACATAACATTCTATCAACGTCGGCGACCATATTTGGTGCGCTTCCAATATACGGTAGCCAGTCATTCACTTGAGAGTTTTTAAGGAAAAAAAGATCCCTAAAATCACATGATGACAGACAAACGGCTTAAGAAGATCTTTAAAAGACTAGTAGGAATAACGGGAACTTGACATGAAGAAATGAAGTAGTTTTGAAGAAAAGGGATTAGAAAATTACATCATTGGGAATTTCTTAAAAGTTTGTGATGCAATACGCATATATTCACATAAGAAAAAAGAAATACTGAATTAAAACACTTTTTCTAGTAAGTTTCAGTAAAGCGACTAAAGTTTAGAGATTGCAGGAAAAAAATTTATTTCCATTAGACCACGGAAATATGTAAAGAAAATCATGGCCGGTTGGAATTAAAGAGGGCAAATGATTTTTTCGTGTACGTGCATATTTATGTTCATTAAAATCTCTTTCTTGGAAATATGACGCTGTCATTTCTGGTGAACATTCGTCGAGCCAAGAGTGAAATGTGTTCGCGATAGTTTATTTATTTTTTATTTTTTTATTTTTATTGTTGAAGAAGGAAAAAATTTCTCTCTCTCTCTCTCTCTCTCTCTCTCTCTCTCTCTCTCTCTCTCTCTCTCTCTCTCTCTTTTATTTTTTTACCGTGGAGACCTATTAGCAGACTTGAACAACACAGGTTGCGATAATGGTCAGATATAAGGAAATCACCTTTTCCTGAATTTCTGGTGAAAAGATATTATTGACTCTAGAAATCCGTGGAAGGGAGTGGCCATCTGGCTGGAAAGGAAAGGTCTAATTTAAATTTCGCTTGTGGACATGAGACTTCATGTTAAATACGAACTCACTGCTTTGACGTGAGGTGTGGTGAGGCTTATTTGAGAAGTCATCACGAGGAGAAACGGGTTGGTGTTTCGAATACTCGAGCGAAATAAAAAGTGATCATAAAAAGTTGTTGTTGGAAATTGCTTTCAGGCGCTGACAGGTAGAAGAAGGTAGTTTCCCCCCGTCAGCAAAAAAGACAGGATGAGTTATTGCTTTGAAATTCGTGAGGGGAAATAGCCTTGGAATAACGTCATGGGAAAAGTCATTGTTTGAAATTCATGAAGTTTAACATAGCATAACGAGGTTGCGATTATTTGAAAGAATGTAAATTAGATTATTTCATTGAAATTTGTTCGTGGAACGGCCATTATTTATGTTAAGCCCAATAATTTAACAATAATTCTGAAGGCTATGTATGTATATATTTACCTCCGCAGGGGGATTGTGCCGTCAGTGCACCTCATGTGGTACACTGTAGGCATTATTTAAGGTTCTTTGCAGCGTGCCTTCGGCCCTCTAGCTGTAACCCATTTTGTTCCTTTTACTGTACCTCCTTTCGTATTCTCTTTCTTCCAACATGCTTTTCACCCTCTCCTAACAGTTGATTCATAGTGAAACTGCGAGGTTTTCCTCCTGTTACACCTTTCAGACATTTTACTGTCAATTTCCGTTTCAGCGATGAATGACCTCATAGGTCCCAGTGCTTGGCCTTTGGCCTAAATTCTATATTCAATTAAATTCAATGTTTATATTGAAGAGTTATCTCATTCATTTTTTCATATGCAGTGTACCGTACTTCTCTCTTTGCTGTGTCTTACTCACTCATTTCCTCTTCTGTTTCTCCGAACTCCAATTGATAGGAATTTTCTTTCTGTTAACATTTTAGTCACATTTATTCTTGGGCGCTCTGCTGAATGCCTCTTCTTTATTGTATGTTGAATTTTTCTTTTGAGTGTGGACACTTTGTACAAAAAACATTAGTGACTATAATAATTATGATGATACCGTAGAAGTATTCGTTTAAAACCTTAGTTCATTAATGAATTCTTATAGTTTTTTATGGTTTAAGGCACATGTTTATGTCCTCAAGCCAGCCGGGGTTCGACTCTACTAATATTCTTTCGGTTTTCATGGCACTCAGTCGATAGATACTCCAAAAATATCGGGGAGTTGGGAAGCTGAGGTGTCATGTTGTGGAAAACTTTCTTCTATGATTTAAAGAAAAGAAATCAACGAAAATGATGTGATGGGGTTTAGATGAAAATTGGCTGTCATCACATGGCCTTCTCCTGAAGGGTGATTAGGAGGCCTGATGTGGACGTCCGTACTCTCACAGAATGGGAGTTAACCTCCCTTCGACACAAAAATGTAGATGGCTCACACAAAGCCCTCTTACTGCTCGGGGTTCAAAGACCTCGCTTTTGGCACGGGGCTCTAAGTACTCCCTGTAATCGTGTCGTTTTAGCACACCAAGATCCTCACGAAGCTTAAAGCTTACTTGCTGCTTACACAGCTCTAGACCTATTTAACTCTGCCGTGGTGGGATGTTGAGGGAATGTTTAGAGGAAATTTAAAATGTCAATTGTCTTGACATCAGTTAAAGTGATACTAACTTTTGCCCAAACTCGAGATTGTCCCTCGTGTCTTCTCAAGAATATGCCAATGGGATGGATGGGTAGCCTAATGCCAGTCCCTAGCCCAGGCCCGAATTAACCAATAAGAATAGGGAAATGGGGTTAACCTGGAAGGAGGCAATGATAACTCTCATCTGAATAGAGGGAAATTTATTCATAAGAATCGTGAATACAGACAAAGGAAGGTGAATTCTATTGCGCGGCTGTTGAACAAAAGAAGAAAAAAACTGACTTTGTTGGCCACATCCTGAAATAATTTTCGATTTTGTTTAGTGTAGTTGTTGTAGCTAGTTACAGGTGTTTCGTAGCCTTTGCGTTGCTGCATTTGCGAAGGTCTTTCTCCCCCCCCCCCCCCCTCCCCCCTCCCAATTGATGAGACCAGTTTCCACACCTCACATCTTGTGTATTATATATATATTTTTTTAGCCTTCTTTGTCCTTGATTCGTCGTAGCATTTATTTGCTTTGTATGTATTGTGCCATTGTTGTTTGTTTGCCATGTAATATTGTGACATTATTTATTTGTCATGGAGTATTGTGACCTTTCTATGTCATATTGCTTGTGTGCGATTGTGGCCTTTCTTTGTCATATATTTTGTTATTGATCGTCTATATATATAGTGGCCTTTCTTTTTCATGTATTGGTCGTGTATGTATTGTGGTTTTTCTTCGTCATATATTGTTCGTGTATGTACTGTGGCCTTTCTGTGTCGTATATTGGTCTTGTATGTATGTATTGTGACTTTTTGTTGTTGTCTTATTGATCATGTATGTATTGTGAACTATGTTTTCCTTTAATAGTCATTTAGTTTTGTATCCTTTAGCATTTTGTTATTGTGACATTTTTGTTATTTGCCCCAGTTATATCCAGAGTATGTAGCATAGGAGTTTTGATTACTTCTGCGTTGAGCAAACGGAAATATTTACGTCACCTGGGGCTCGTTAGGAGCTCAGGGCATAGCCGTGGTACAGGGCATCAGGGAAAATATTTGCTATGAAGATGGGCGGCTTGGCACATGCCCAGGGCAAAGTGAGATCACTCGTGACTTTTGTGTATTGTGCGGAGGAGCCCCCTTGTTTAAATGTGGTCCTAACTCTCTCTCTCTCTCTCTCCATCTCTCTCTTTCTCTCTCTCTCTCTCTCTCTCTCCAAGTGTCCTTCGTGTGAAGGACGGACAACTGGAGCAGCATTTTGGTGTCTTTGTTTTCCTGTCCTTAAAAAGACAATTAGGATAGGCCTAATGCTGTTATATATATATATAATCTATATATAATATATCAAACAGCATTAGGCCTATCTCTATATATATATATATATTAAATTATTATATATATAGTATATATATAGATATGTTCGTAGTACATACCACACGTGTGATGGCTTATTATTAGTATTACCTTTAAGGCTCCGTCATCAGTTTGTGTATGCAAATATTTATTTGTTTATCTTATTTATTTGTAGATTTGTTCTTAGTTTTTCATTTTTCTCAAAAGGGTATTTTATTGTGTGGAAGCTTGCTTTTGCAAGGAAAGGTCCATTTAGTGTTCCATAATAATAATAATAATAACAAACTGTGTTTAAAAGTCCTTTAGAATACAGATTTCATGATTTTAAACATTTTTCTTTGTTTTTATGTCTTTTATCTTAAGCACCCTGACATATCAGATTTGTTTTTCCTTCCCTGAAACGTATGGTAGATAGGAGAAATGCTCCGTACTGTTGATGCAAAAGAATATGAAAATTGCAGTTACATCGATCATTGCATTAATTGAGGTCTTCAGGCAGGTTAAATGAAAAGTAAATATCAAAAGGTTCGCTCGGTCTAAATGCGTCTTCTTCCCACCTCCCTAGCCACCCCGGCGACCGTACAAGCGTCAGGCTGTCTGGCGTAGCTACACAGCCAGATAATTCAACCGATGTCGGCATTTTCAGCCAAAGCAAACCGCCCCTGGGAATGTCTTAATTGAGTTCTTGTCTAATTGACGTGTCGGAATTGAATTGCTACTTGTTCGACTGCCCGTGGAAGGAATTGTTGAGGAAAGCGAAGTGGTCAGCTCAAACCAGTGTGTTAGGTTGTGGTACTATTGCTGCTACTACCGCCACTACCAGTGCGACGGCTGCTACAGCAGTGCTACTGGCAGATACCGGCTTGAGCGAGTTTTGGGAGCGCGCCCAGTGGCGATGGATCAGTTCACTGAGGTAGAAAAAATAGGAAAAGTCTCAGCAGCACAGCACGTTCGATTATTTGCCATTTGGCTGTGGGATATCTGCAGTGAGAGTTATATCCTGTTAGATCCCATCTTTTTAAATGTGCTACGTTGTTGCATATCCGAACTTTTTGGTCGAACATTCTTGGGAATAAGTTTGTCGCCTTGTGTTGCACAATAAAGTAATTAATTATCCTTTTGTTGGATTAGATTTAGTTTATTTTCCCGCCTTTGTGTGAATTGTTTTCATCCTTGTTGGTTCCCTGTGTATTATTTTCGTCTTTATATAGATTAACACTCTAGGTCTGAAATTCTACTCTGTGTAGGTAGTTTGGCAAAGGCCCTGTGGTGATGAGCCTCATCTTTAGCAACTGCCGGCCTCGTTCTGTTGCTCGTCCGCCTGCCAAAAATCACGTATTTCTTCCTCTTTCTCTCTCATTCTTTGAGGAGGAGGCATTGTCAGCCTTAGCAACAGTCTTTATCGTGCGTATGTCTCTCTCTCTCTCTCTCTCTCTCTCTCTCTCTCTCTCTCTCTCTCTCTGGGGTCTCTGTTGTCCCTTGTTTATTTTTACTCCGTGGGCCGGTTGGAGAGAATGGCGTTGCTGCTTCGGTTGAGATGACGAAGTATGCAAAGGAAGGGCAAAAAGTTGTAAAGAGAAAAATGATTTGTCAATAACTGATCTTTTCGTTCTGTATTTCCAATTACGTCCTCCGAATGAACATCATATTCTTTGGCAGCTTAAATTTTAAAGCCAGTGGCTCCTGTAGGTTTGTTCCGCATGAATAGGGTTCCTCCTCTTAATGATAATAATAATAATAATAATAATAATAATAATAATAATAATAATAATAATAATATTGGTAATGAGGTAAAGAACTTTCAGGCATCGTTTGAATGAATTTGAACAACGAAAATCACTTGAATATTTAGTGGTTATGGATTACTCTGAAAGGAAGGATATTTTGATGTTTTATTGGATTAGGATTGCTGTGGAAAGGACGGATAGAAGGACTGGGATAGGCGAAGTAATAATTTTTGTTGCAGTGGTAGAACTAGTTGTTACTGACCCCTGATGTAGTTATTGTTTGATGAAAGGGTGGTATTCTAATTTGAATACTCTTTTTCAGATGCCTAGTTTAACAGATAAAAATGTGGATTTGCCATTTTTTGTCGTTTAAAATGTATATTTTGCCAACCATTTGATATTAAGAAGTTGGCCAAATTTTTACTTTTATTTTGGGGGCAGGTGTTTTAGTAACTCTCTTCAAAAGTTATTCAGCTATTTTTAAAGCATTATCTAAATATTTTTTATCTTGTCTCCTTCCAACTCTATGAAAAACATTTTATTTTTTTCTCCACGGCAAGAATTCCCCCCCCCCCTCCCCTCTTCTCTTTCCCCCCCCTCCCACACCCTTCCATCCGGTTTTAATTTTCCCCATCCAGTTACTTTGGAGTTCAGTTTTGTGATATTATTTTGCTGATTGTAGCTGTGCTCTCTTTTCAAGTATTTGGCTGACGTTTCCTGTCGTGCAAAGCTGCGGTTGGGTTTTCTTTCCGTTATCTTTCTCGATCGCGTTTTCTGTGAATGGGAGAAAATAGGAAAAGACTTTTTTCAAGTTGGTTTGAAATCGAGGTTCACAGTTCTTATGGCCACACGGTTACATATTATGCTGATAAATGCATATTTGATTTATGTGAATGGTAGAAAAATGTGAATCTCTCTCTCTCTCTCTCTCTCTCTCTCTCTCTCTCTCTCTCTCTCCACACAACACACACACACACACACACACACACACACCACACACACACACACATTGTGTGCCAGTTTGGATGAATTTTAATGTCGGTAACTTTAGACTTGATTTAGCACCCGTTTTTCATTATTAGCCCTGATTATCCTGTTCTTGGTTTTGCAAAGTGAAACTCTGATATTAAACATATTTCTTAGCCAGTTGTTTAAATGTAATTCTTAAGATTAAATAAATCAGGACTTCTAGCACAAGTGCGCTCTCTCTCTCTCTCTCTCTCTCTCTCTCTCTCTCTCTCTCTCTCTCTCTCTCCTCTCCATGACATTTTTACTTCCAAGTTATATAGTGTTAACCCTTCATTCTGTCTTGTCTTTGATTTTCATGTTTAGATCTGACTGTGAAATTCTACACGGTTTGCTTTTTCATCGAACAAAAGCAGTGTATCTCTCTCTCTCTCTCTCTCTCTCTCTCTCTCTCTCTCTCTCTCGTTTTATATTGTATATCATAATTCTGACCAGTTGCTTGTCTGTAATTTTATACCTATGTAATTCTTAAGATTAAATAAATCAGGACTTCTAGCACAAAGCCCCTCTCTCTCTCTCTCTCTCTCTCTCTCTCTCTCTCTCTCTCTCTCTCTCTCTCTCTCTCTCTCTCTCTCCTAAAAGCGTTTACCTTCTCGGTCTTACGCATGTAGAGATAGGATCTCACCTGATTTTTTCCCAACCACTTGTTTCAAGTATGTGCGTGCGTGCGTGTGTCTGTGCGCACATTCTGGGAAGTGGTTCTGAGCGAGGCTTGCAACACAGTGTACTTCTATGTAAGGATGTACTGCCCGGGGACTAGCCAATTAAGCGATGGATGGGCTGGGTCGACATTTTCTCCTCACCTGTGATCCAGCCTCACCGCGGCAAAATCCAAGGGGATCACCCCGGCCTCTGGACCACTTCCTCGGTGTGCAAGGGCCACTTCTACCACTTTTGCTTTGCCCTGGAGAGCCGGTCTCGAAACTTCGATCGCCTTGTTTTGCTTCAGGATGTTTTGAATGTTTGAATGAAGCTGCATAAATTGCTTTCTAGAATGAGAGACCTCTTAATTAATCCGTAACACTGATGGAAAGTTAAATAACTTTCTCGAGTAACTGTTTCCTGTCTTTCATTTTTTTTCTTTACCTTTCTAGTGTGGTCGTTAAAGATCTTGGGTCATGTGGTTAGCTGACTGGAAAACTTGGTATTGCATTTGCATTTGAAGCGAGGTTTCTTCTACTGCGTGTGCTAGAAATTCGTATCGTTTCTTGCAGTTATTAGCATTTCTTTGAACACAGATCTTTTAGAAAATCTGTATTCAAGTGCATGTCAATACATATTCATATGCTTACAATGTTTTCAGGAAATCTGTTGAAATTCATACACATGGAATGTGTATTCATGTTTGTTTAAGGACACTTTGCCAGTAAGAGTATGTATATCAGCCAAGGAATGCATAAACTCGATCCTTTAAAAAAAATGAAAAAAATGCATAAATTCTAAGTAAGTTTTTTTAACCTTAGCTTAGACCGTCATTTATGAACAAAATCTGTAAGTGGAACACTGACCTCAGACGCTAATGAGTTTTGTGCTTCTCCCTGCTTTTCAATTTATCGTTGTGGGAATATTTCCTATCCAACCGGCCGTTGATTGTTTGTACTGTTCTTCCAGCATATACGACATTGTATCAGTCCTGTTGAAGATATTTTTGAAGACTAAATACGAAACCGATGAGGGTTTAAACTTACTGTTTCCCTTTTTCCTTGTACGTTTACTGGTGCATATATATATATATATATATTAGATATATAGGTTATAATAATATTCACCATATATAGATAACTATATATATATATATATATATATATATATAATATATATAAATAGATATTATATACAATAAATATAATTATAATATTAATATACATATATATAATATATATATATATATATATATATATATATAATAATCACATTATTTATATTATTATATATTACATATATATATATATATATATTTATATATATTATATATACACCATATATTATATTATATATATATATTCTATATATATATAATTTATTATATTTATATCATAACACACATTATATATTATATGTGTGTGTGTTTGCTTGTATTTTTGTTGTATATAGGATGTTCAGTTTTGAAATACATGGTTCTTGTAACTGGGACGAAGTTGTGCCCTTAGTATATAACGTTTATTACAGATTTTCTTTTTATTCTTCACGTTCTTTTTTGTAGCTCTTAATTTTTTATACTGTAACAATATCACAAATTAAAATATAGATTCCGTATTTTCCTTATGGGTGTGGTATGGACATGAATTTGTTGTTAGCAGAATGATTAAAGTTAATTGTTTAAAGTACTACGCTAATTGTTAAAAGTACTACACCAAGTCAAGTACTGTGGTTGTGTTGTGGTGAACGGTAGGGCGGGATGCTGATTTGATTATATGCCCTTTAACTACTTGAAGGACTGAGTGATCAGTTCATTCAGAGGAAACGTTGCCTCACTTAGTTAATGAGGTATGTTCATATTTGGTTTATCCAGCTGTTAGATTCGTAATTAGTTGTAATTTACTCAGTGAACTAGCTTGCATTGTGTCCTTTCTTTCATTATCAGAGAGACGAGGAAGGTATTCTACCAAAGTGAAAATCATTATTGATTGATTGGTTGACTTAGGTATTTATTTGTCTTGTAAGGTGGCTTTTTGTAACTGTTTGCAAATTTTCAGTGAGTTTTTTTTTTTTTTTAATCACTGGGAGAAGTTTCATTTTTAGGTCATTGTTGTTTCTGTGATGTTAGGCTCTTCGTCCCATTGGATACCATTGTGGAAAGTTAATATTGAATATTCGAAGTCTGTGGAAAGTTGATATGAGTATTTGAAGTCTTTGTGGAAAGTTGATATGAGTATTCGAAGTCTTTGTGGAAAGTTAATGTACTTATTCAAAGTCTTTTGGAAAGTTAATATGAGTATTTGAGGTCTTTGTGGAGAGTTATTTGAAGGTTTTGTGGAAAGTTAATATAATTATTCAAGTCTTTGTGGAAAATTGATATGAGTATTTGAAGTCTTTGTGGAAAGTTATTAAGTCTTTGTGGAAAGTTAATATTAATGTTCGAAGTCTTTGTGGAAAATTAATCTGATTATAACTCTCTGTGGAAACTTAGTGTTTAGTTACTGTTGGTTTTTTAAGGCAGTTTAAGAAGTATATAAGTGATGCTTTAATGGGGCTTTACGAAACGTCATGATAATTTAACCTTTTGCTTTTGTTTTATGGCATCGTGGAAAGTTGTCTGTTAATTTTAGTTTTTGAGAGAAGTAGTGTTGATTTTCAAGTTATTTTTATTCCTGAGAAGTAATTTGTTTTGCTCTTTGATGCCATTTTAAGTTGTTTTGTTGAATGTTTGTGTGACTTATGTTGCGTCGTAAATTCATTATGATAACCTAGTGAAATATTTGTGAAAAATTAATTCATTATTTTTGAGGTTACAGTATTTGGAAAGTATTGTAATAAGTTACTGTTGGTGAGGAAAGTCGCCATGAAAAGTTAATTTTGGTTTTGTGGAGATTTTATCATTTAGTTATAGTGGATGCAAGTCAAGTTCAATTTTGCTGAAATCTCTGAGCCTTGGGGAGTAATTTGTGTCATCTTTACAAAGGATAATATTTTCTTTTTCTTTGGAATTATGTAAGAAAAATATTGATAACTAAGCTACAAAAAACAAAAAGTCAATAAATATAGTTGCTTAGATGCGGGGTGCACTGTAGGCATTACTTAAGGTTCTTTGCAGCGTGCCTTCGGCCCTAGCTGCAACCTCTTTCGTTCCCTTTACTGTACCTCCGTTCATATTCTCTTTCTGACATCTTACATTCCACCCACTCCTAACAGTTGATTCAAAGTTCAACTGCGAGGTTTTCCTGCTGCTACACCTATCAAAGCTTTTGCTCTCAATTTTTCTTTCAGCGCTGAATGACCTCGCGGTCCCAGCGCTTGGCCTTTGGCCTAAATTCAATATTCAATTCAATTCAAATAGAATGTTTGTGATGGGAATCTATCAAGTTGTAGGAATCTGAAGACCTCTGTTCTTTTTGGCTTGAATTTGTCGTGAAACTTTCACCCTATGCTTTACATATTTGAATCTATTCCCTGTCTTTGTAGCTTTTTTTTCAGTTTTCGCTTCTCATTTATTGAGCTAACTTTACTCTCACTTTTCGGTTCGTTGCTAAACAGACCGTGTGCCATTTTAGAAAACGCTTCTAAATCCGCCCTGAAATCCGATTTGGCCTTGTTCGTCGTTTCAAGCTATCCTTGATCCAGTTTGAGTTGCCAGTAGAGAACAGACACATTTGAACAATGGCGTGTTTCTGCATTTGTATATTCTTGATGATGTGTTTTCTGTTTTCCTTTTTATAAGAACCAACAGATTCAGATCAATCGTTCTTTGGAATTTTACTAAAGGTCAATTCATGTGGAAATGTTTTATACGAATGCAGGTAAATCTGATGATATTGTATTTGCTTTGAAAGGATTGGACATAATGGGCGTTAAAAATCGTTTGCTTGCGAACAGCGTTTCAGATCTGATTGAAAAGAGAACACTGATAGAGAATTCTAGTTTTTTTTTTTATTGCTGAAATAGCTAGGCAGACGAGTCAGTAATGCTTGCTGATTCTTTGAACCTTGACAAATTTGTTGTCTTAATATCTTGACGTCATTTGTATTTTCAAGTTATTCTGGGTTGTCGTGTAACCCTAGTTTAATAAAACCCATCCAATTCCCTTTATCGTTTTCTGTAAAAAGAAGAAACGACCTTTGAAAACCAAGTATTTCATCGGTCAAACTGTTGCATGGTTTGTCTGTATCATTATAGGTACGAATCCATGTGAATGGTTCATGTCCCTATATATTCTGGACTGAAATGGGTCACGAGTTCTTTAGGGGTAGGGTCAAAGAGGTCACTCGGTGCCTCGGGCACTAGGGAATGTGTGATTTCATCAGTGCCCTTGAAGCTTGTCTAATTTTCTCTTGCTATTCGTTCTTGGAGTTTGGGGAATGGGTTGCAGGTCTTATTGGTTCACCGATAATGATGAATATGGAGATAGTGATATCCACCATGAGGATGAAAGTGGTATTTAGATGAATGCTCTTAAAATGCAAGCTTTGTTAATATATAATATATATATATATATATATATATATATATATATATATATATATATATGTTTTTTTTAAGAGGTAGGCCGCACAAGGTCGGAACAGTATTTTGTTTTTGTGTCAAAACAGCCGGAGCTCCATATGCGAATAACTCTCATTTATGAAAGCGTAGGTTGTATCTCAGGAAAAGTGGAGAATTACTTTCAAAATATGTAAAATTATGGTGATAAAGTGTTGCTTTAAACATATACCTGTAATTATGGTCAAGTTGATCATTGGTATATAAAGTGCTCGTAGATATAAGGCATTAGTTATTTTTCTACATTTATTGTCTCCATTCATTCAGTTATTGGCCCTCAGTGGCCGGTCGATTTCGGGCCAGACGTACCGAGACCAAACTTGCGTACCCAGGTTTTGAGAGAGAGAGAGAGAGAGAGAGAGAGAGAGAGAGAGAGAGAGAGAGAGAGAGAGAGAGAGAGAGATTTGAAGACCTTCGCTTTCCAAGGTCTTGGATCTGAAGTCAGAAATGCTTGAGTTTGCGAGAGAAAAGAAAAAAAAAACGAAAAGGTTATT
Organism: Macrobrachium nipponense; assembly: GCF_015104395.2. NCBI lineage: Eukaryota > Metazoa > Arthropoda > Malacostraca > Decapoda > Palaemonidae > Macrobrachium > Macrobrachium nipponense. The sequence goes on along the minus strand of NC_087208.1, from coordinate 68,852,341 downwards.
TGGTGCTTTGCTTTATTTTTTAGTTTAGTTGCTTTGTTGCTGATCGAATAAAGTGAAGAGAACACTTCCCTCGGGGAAATTTAACTTATTCTTGCTGCTACAATTTGTCGCAAAGATAATATAGCTAGAGAAATAGTGATGTCAATAAATTCCATTTTTTTCTTTATATATCGTTGAAGTGATCTGAAAGTCGGAAACTAGAATTTCATCGAAATTTGTTGTCATTCTCACGGATTTCTCTTTTTATCGCAACTTTCGTTGCAAAACTCGTGGGGTTCAAGACAGCAGTAACATAATTTTGCATTTGTTATAAAAATACGAAATCGCTTTTCTCGTAGGAGCAGGAATTATTGTGAAGATATATTTTATATAGTTTTTCTTTCTTTCACAAATTACATCAAAGGGTGGTGAATGAATAAATATGAGGGCATTGAAAATAAAGCCGATACACCTGAATTCAGAAGATGCAGGGATGAATTTGTTCCTTGCTTAAATATTTGGAGATCAGAGGATTTCACAACTGCTGTAATAGGTAAACTATTCCTCATTTTAGTTGTAGCCAAGATACAACTCCCAGTAAATTGAGTATTATTAAAGTCGTTACCTACAAAAACGACACACTATTTGCAACGGCAGCCTCCCTAGTGTTGCAAGCAAAGAGCTATAGGTCAGTTAAGAAGAGTACAGAGGAATTTTGTCTTTGTTGTACATTTTATGCAACTGATGCGATGAACTCATTTTATAACAATGGCAAAATAAACTTGACTGATGACATAACTATCCAAGAGTCAGAGATGAGGGTCAGCACCCGAAGACGACACTGGAGACCGCTACTGCAAACAAGGAAGGAAGAGGGGATCTTTCTAAGTGACCCCTGAGGGTTTTCGGGGGGGCCGTTATGTTGGACTAATATTTCTTTTGGGGGGAAGGGGTTCATTATCTTTATGATATTTATAGTCTTGTGTTTATACGGAAGCAGGACAAAAAAAAAAAACTCAAGATATAAAGGATTTATTCCGAAAAAACTCGAATATATATCTGCAGTATGTTTTTTTTTTTTTTTTTTTTTTTTAAGTAGAAACAGACAGCTGTTTTGAAGATGCGCCTTTAAATACTGCCTGACTTTAACCTGCCAATGTTCGTGCACTGATGTTATGTGATTTTTCCCGGAATAGTATGTTTTATTTTGGTTGTGACGTCAATAAACATATTACCAGTCTTGATGACCACAGTCGTACTGCTGGCCCAGATTACGTAAACAAGTCAGTCTGTCAGCCAATTGTTGTTTTTTAATCCTTTTTCTGTTTTGAAAAATCATATCTTAGGTAGTTTAGTATTTGACCGTTTACACAAAAATTGGAGGAATGTTAACGACATTGAAATATTGCAACCATCATCATCATTTAATTTCTATTGTGTCCACGAATTTAATATGACCGGATGTCTCATATGTACCTGCCTTTGGTTTGGTTGCAAGTTTACAATCAACTTCAATATTATTTCCATATTCGCTGAATATATTGTCATTTCTCATCATCAAAGATTTTTGTATTGACGGGTAATTTAGAAATCGTATAGATATGTCAGTCTGTCCAACGTGAAGGGGACATGGTGTGTCGTCCAGGTTTGAGATGGGGGGGGGGGGGGGGGGGGGGGGTGGGGGTGGGTTGGTGGCGGGGTGGATGCCGAACTTAAATTGGGAAGTCCTTTTATTAGTAATACGACGGGGTAAGATTCAAAGATAAACAAGTAAAATATGGGTCGAAGTTTCTTTGGTGCAATCGAGTGTTCTGTACGGCTTATAATGCTGTGTGAAACTCATCCCGTGCCCCATGAAACTCTCACTCGAGGCTCATGAAACCTTCAGCCACGGCTCTGATGGCCTGTGTTGTTGTCTCCTTTAGCGGTCCACTTGCCATCATGGCTAATTTCAATCTTAAATGACATAAAAAAAAAAACTACTGGGTCTAGGGGGCTGCAATTTGGTATGTTTGATGATTGGCAGTTGGCTTATCAACATACCAATTTGGAGCATTCTAGCCTCAGTAGTTTTTATGTTCTGAGGGCGGACAGAAAACTAGAAAGATCATCGGACCACCCAAGTATCACCTCTCTCTTTTTCCGTTAAAAAGGTACCTATTGTTATCCACATGTATCACAGAATTTTCTTGTTTTTATCAGGTACTTTTTTGATTGCAAATCATTCATGTGAATTTTTTTGCCCAATCTTCAATTAGATTTTGATGTGTAATATTTATCACGAAGGATGAAGTGTGTATGAGGAAGAAAGACAAAAACAATATTGGTGTTTTTCGTTGAATTCCAGCATGATTCTTTAAACCCAAGCAGCTAAATTTTTTTTACGTAGTCTTAGTGACTGTTTTAGGTCTCGGCGAGAGAGAGAGAGAATAAATTTAAATGACAGTATTTCGTCAAAATATGCGTCAACATTAAAAACTGGAGACCGTCAACCTTTCATTAGAAACCCCTTTCCCACCCAACTCTCTCTCTCTCTCTCTCTCTCTCTCTCTCTCTCTCTCTCTCTCTCTCTCTCTCAGAGCTCCAGGCTGAAAGCGGCCGTGTAGTCATTCCATCACGTGTGCAACACATGTAATGTACAAGTGTTCGGGGTACGCTTTGCGTTATACGTCCAAAGGGCAATCTGACGTTTGGGGAATTACCAGATGGGAAGGTTTAAATTTTTTTTTCAGCATCTTTGAATTTTAGCATTTAATGATGCTTTTTTTTATAATTGAACAAAAAGTTGCCGTGCATTACTATCCAAATACTATTCTTGCAAAATTTAATACACTTTTATCTCTTAATAATTTATTAGTTTATTATTACTTTTTTAATAAGAGATCTCTTCTTTATGTATTTCCTTTTACCCCATTTTCCTTTTTTCTAATGACGCCATAATTCTTTGGAAGCTTGACTTTCAAGTCATTGGCCCCTGTGGGCTTGTTTCCTTAGGAATAGGGTTCATCTTCTGTACGTAATATAATAATAAAAATGTTATTACACTGTATGGCATATTCTTTATTGCTCATCACTGCGTGACTTTTCTCCCAAGATTATTGTAATCATTAATTATGTGTATAAAAGTGCGCATTTTCGTACACATCCATATTGCTTTCCTGTTGTGTCCTTTATTCCTCAGACCGTTGGTGGAACAGCGTCCATGAGGATGTTGTGCTATTGAAACCTCAGGAATTCAAGAGAAGATGCCAAGGATTCCTACGCTAAAACAATTATCTATGTATTTTGTAATTTACGTACATTTGTATCTATTCATTTATTTGTGAATTTTCTTTCTTTTCCAGTAATTGATCTTTTCTGTCTTTCTTTCCTCATAACTTCTGTTACCTCTTCCAAATGAACTCCATACCTTTGGCTGTTGGCTTGTTCCATATAGATACAGTTCGTCTTCCGAATAATAATGTATTCCTTTTATGTTTTCTCAGTCTCAGGTGTAAATTGTGAACAGTTTAAAAATGGAGTAGATAATGAAGTCTGTCTCTGGGTGCAAATGAACAAAGCATCTCCTTTGAAGAAGTTCCCAGAAGTGCATTTACTAAAGAAGCACCAGCTGAAAGATCTCGGATTCATCATCATCTTCCACGATCTCGCTTGGTCTTCTCATATCGGCGGAATCATACACTTGGATACTAAAACTGATTAGACCAATCATAGGTTATTGCTCCCTATCATGGTCTCCACGCCCAACTAACTATGGCTAAATAGATAGGCAGGAAGAGTTACTATGCAATTTTACAAGATGAGGTTTATAACTTAAGTACACAATCTTTCCCACTGTGCTAACAGCCAGACTGATGTTGATAATACTAACTACCATTCGTCTTGGCTAGACTGAGGAGATGAGACTAAATAGCATTCAGTGGGGATTTGAACGGCTATAAAATTCTATACATTTATGAAAGGAGGAGGCTTGGTTCTAGATCTGCCATTATAACAGGAGACAATGACCATTTTATTCCAACTCAATCGTGGAACTTGTGTCAGATACAGCAACGTTGATCGACTCTTGTCCATAACCCAGCCGACATGATCGTACACAATCCTTCGCTCTCACAGGGTTATGTTAGAGAGGTTGCAATGCCACCGGTCATTTCTGTGACCTTGATACAGTGCGCCGTAATGCTGCAATTAGTAGTCCACACGTGGAAGGCCTCCAGGAGGTAATTCCCCACTCCCAGGGTGGAACTGATGATCACATAATAATCTCTCTCTCTCTCTCTCTCTCTCTCTCTCTCTGTGATATTCATTGCTCAAGGTATCGATAAATAGGACTTCTAGCTGATGTAGTGGTCGTGACACCAGCCTAAGGATTAGACAAAGAATTGCGTTCTTCATATATTCCCTTTGTAAGACCAGCCTGCGCCAAAATTAAATATTTCGACTTAAGTCTTTTTCTTTAAATATCACATAAGACGGGAAGATTGAGATGCTTCACGAAAGGGTCATTTTTTGTCCATTGTAGGACGTGACATCGTGGCTCTTGCGACGATCCAGGGACGATGCACTTATTTCCCTGCCTTGCTGTTTCGTCATACTTATTCTTGAAGGTTTGGACTCTCTTCCCTCTCAGAAGGTTCTTACTGGGATTTCATTTGTAAGGTGCTCGACTGCGGAAGTCATATATATATATATATATATATATATATATATAATAATATATATATATATAGATATTATATATATATATATTTATATATATTTCTATATATATATGTAATGAAAATATATACGTATATGCATAAAGAATTCGTGCGTATTTGAAAAAAGTTCTCGGAATAGTAGTTTCACACCCCCTTACAGCTCGAACGAATGTCACCCAACACCCGGCAGATGGTTATAGATCAGATTTCCGCTTGTTCCTTTTCTGAACAAACCTGATTTTTCGTCTTATATAAGAGCACCGATTATGATATCCAGTTACTACTTTCTTTACAGGGTTGGAACGGTGGAGTACCGTAAATCCCTGGGTTATCATGCTCTCAACGCGAGTCTCTTGTGAGCGCGCGTAAACATCTTGCGCTCTCACTTGTCCACTCACTCCTGAACTAATCCCCCACCCCCCCTATACACACGAAAACATTCCTTTAAAAAGTCATAGTAGAAAATTTAAGTCATCTGTGTTAATTGAGGACTCTTTCTCTCTCTCTCTCAAACATATACTTAATTGGTTTGTATTTAAGAGGTATTGGGCGTTTCAGTGTATCAGTATTTAAGATACTTGTTCTGTAAAGTCTATAGCCGATCAGTTTCTGTGAAATTATCTGTGGCTCTCATTTATCCCCCCCCCCTTTAAATCTCCTCAAGGTATTTCATATAGGTGTCCTTTTTTATTTAAAAATACTTTTTTACCCCTAGGCATTAATTCTACTGTCTTATGTTAAAAAGAAGGGGTTGAGCGTTGAAACCATTAATAGAAAAATCTAATGAGGGGATCATTGTTTGTATTTTTTTCCAAGATGAAGTGGACTCATTTTTGTTATTCGAATTAGGCAAGTTTTGAGCTCTGTTATTCTGTACTTATTTTTTCCAAGACAGTTTTATGATTTTCTTGGGGCTTCATTTTCCTATAGCATCGTTACTTTAATGCTGTATTTTTATGTAATGAAATAGGTTTGTGCACTTTTGTATACTAAGTGGTTTTGCTATTGTTTTGCCAGATATTCGTTATGTCAAAAATAGTCATGTGGGAAATATATATATTTTTTACAGTGTTTGGTATTTTTTTTTTTAAGTACTAGTGATCACATTACGTAAGCAAAACAAAATGAGAGAAAAAAAATTTGTTTGACTCAAGTAGGTTCGAATGATTGGTTAAGTAAAACGGCTGTTGGTCTGAGCAAAGAAGTTCACATGAGACCGCCATAATTTATTTCAACACCTTGTACAGGATTCCACCATGGCCATGATTCCACGCTGGTGTATGGCTAGCTCATTCAAAAGGAACCACCCAATGCGAAGACCGGGTCTGATCTTCAGGTAGTAACGTAATCTTAAAAACGGCTGGTTCGGTTGAACTGGACGGATTAGAAACCAGTTTAAGCTGAACTGGACCGATTGGAAACCAGTTTAAACTGAACTGACTGATTGAAAAAACCAGTTTAAACTGAACTGAACTGATTGGAAACCAGTTTAAATTGAATTTCACAGATTGGACACTAGTTCAAACTGGTCTTAACTGCGTAACGGGTCTGAGTTTACATATCGACGAGTTTATTGGATTTAACCTCCCTTTTTCTTTTAAGAGCAAGGTATACGTATGTGGGGTGACCATTTATTTGATTATATATATATATATAAATATATATATATATATATATATATATATATCTATATATATATATTATATGTATATATATATAGAGAGAGAGGAGAGGAAGGAAGAGAATTTCATAATATATATATTATTATTATATATATCCTATTATATCTATATATATATTATGATGTGTGTGTGTGTGTTTGTGTAGAATTGCAGCTGCTTGATCTTTTCATATCGAGTCATGACATACTTATGAACTTTATTCTTCAAAAAAGTATATTTTTTTTATAGATAATGCTATAGATATAAACCATTTGTAAAAATGGAAAGGTGTAATCATCCAGTCAGCATTTATTCAGAGCAAGTGTAACTTTCAAATGTTTGCTTTTGATAGAATAAAAGGGAAACTTATAGACATGATTCTATGAATAGATGAAAAAAAAATTTACATTTAACAATTATGCTACTGCAGGATCTATAGAGGGTTCGAGAAAAAAGACTTTTAACTCTTACCTTTGAACTATTAGTAATTTGTAACTATTTACATATGCAATTGGGGACACGTGGCGGGCAAATTCCGTGTAGGGGAACATTTGTTCCTTGGAGAAATAATACCTATTATTCCTCCAAGGTTCGTAGCCACCCCCGAAAGTAGTGATTTTTTTGGGGGGGACAGAGATTCAAAGAAGGGGGGGGAGGGAAGACGTCTGGTCACTCTAGGACCTATAGGCATATGATGCATTTCAAAGAGAGGGAAAGGAATAGGTAAATTTTCTCTTGTGGTATTGGGTCAAGAAAGAATCCGGGACTGAATATGCAAATTCCACATGTAAAAATGTGAATACTATGGATATTGCTACTCTGTAATCTACCGAAGACCCTATGAACCAGCCACTGGTACTCATACTACGAGCCAGGTGCGGCGAAAGTGTCCCCTCCCCAAATTGGTGTTTTTCAGCGGTTGAAACGAGACCCTTTCACCGTTGATTGATAGTAGACCTACTATGTGTAGCCTGGAGCCCGTGGCAACAGCGTCTCACGACTCTGGAAAACTGTGTCGTCCTCTCTTAACCCCGATAGTAATAATGGGCTCTGTATTTAACCACCAATTATCCTGCGTCGTTTTCCCAACCCTCTGTTGTGGGTTTGTCTTCCCCTCTTAAGGTGGTCACGCGAAGGGTAGTAAGAGAGAGAGAAAAAAAAAATTTATTCGAGCTTTATGAATGGTTTCACCATGGAGGGCAGAAGGTTACAACTTCGTCGGGTCCCTCTCTCTCTTTTGCAGTCCATTAATGAAAATACATTGTAGATGTTACGTGTGATCGCTCAGGCTAATATAATTAGTATATATATATATATATATACATAATATATATTATATATATATGATATATAATAAATATATATATATGTATTTATATCTGTATGTATAGATTAACTATTATATTATATAGTTATATATAATATGTGTGGCTTTGTGTGTTGTTTGTGTTATGGGCTGTGGTTTGGGTTTGTGGTACCGCCCTGAAGAAAGGAAATGTTCCCTATTAAAAAACTGTGTACCTTTAAAATCTTTCTAGTATGTATCTTTGCCTTAAAATCCCATGTATAGGCGTTACAAATCATTTTCACCTCCGTATTATGGATTTTTTTTTTTTTTTTTGTTTTTTTTTTTTAAACCGGGAAAGACGGCATTCAGGTCGTAATTTTTCAAAAGTTATCCTATTCCCATTATTAACAAACGAGTAAGATATTGTTTTAACCACTTGGCACTGAACTACTTACGAGTGTTGCGTATTATGAAGGGGAGCGATACACGAGGGGTTTACTCCTGGTTTTCCCCCATCATTTTTACACCCCTCATCTCCTATCTTAATTTCGTCTTCTCCCTCATCCTTCCTTCTCTCCCTCTCTGCTCTCATATGAAGATTTACTTCACTTTTATTCACATACTTTTGTTACGCACGAATTTGCCTACCTCCTCTCTCTCCTCCTCTTTTCTTTCTCTCTCTCCTCTCCTCTCCTCTCTCTCTCTCTCTCTCCTCTCTCATATGTACCGGTTATAAGATGGTTAATATTTAAATGTCTACCAGACACTTCCCTGTTTACTGTAGCGCATCTCCAAACCGTTTCCTAAATCATTACCCAGAAATGTGCCGTCAGAATTACATTTATTAGAACAAGTCCTTCCTGTTCCTGAGGTGTATCTATGAGAAACATGTGTGTAAAGTATAGTTGCCTTTCTTAGTCAGAAAAAAAAAAAAAAGTTTTTTTATGGGCGTTGCCGGGAAGATAATGCGAGATTGATGCCTTAACGCGGAAGGACTGTCTGGTGATGTTTGTATACTTATCAATTTTCTTCCCCTTTCCCGTTTTTCTTGACTTGAAAACCTCCTTTGAGAGGTAAGGTTCTTGCTTCCTTCTTGGTTAACCCTCTCTCCCCCATCCTCGCCCCTTTTTTTTATATTTTATTTTTATTTTTTTAATAAATTGGCAACAGGGTAGTTCTGATGTCCTGTTGCTTTTAAAAAGCTCATTTTCATTTTTCCTGGTTCCAGCTTGTTTGACCTTCATAAGCGTTTGTATTTGTATGTGTTAACCAGATCGTTGATTTCCCCTGTGTCATATGTATTTATTTTTTTTATTGTCCCTTTATTCACCTTTTCCCATTTTTGTTCATGATCGATTCTTTTGAAGGTAAAATCCTTCAGTATAATTTGATAATTGCAAACAACAACAACTATAAATGATTGTTATAATGAATTCGACATCGCTTGAAATAGCGTAAGTGTTGATCTATGACCACGACCCTTGCTCTTATAAACAAGTCAAGTACTTAGTTTATAATTGTGTTTATTTTTCTTGCTGGTGAATCGAATTTCCTTTAACGGTTGTTGTAGAGTCTGTGTTAACGAATTGTTACTTTATCGATGGTTACCTTTGTATTAATCATTATGTTAGTAGGCGACCCGCTTGTAATCTGCTTCTTTGAAGATGATAGGTGCCTTAGTTGCATTATTATTATTGCATATATTCTGGAATTTAATGCCATCAAGTCGGACCATGGTTCTTTGGGAATGGAATATTGCAGTTAGCATGGAGTCTTGAAAATGGCGAAATTAATTTATTGTTGTTATTGATTATTAATACTCGTAGTAGTTATGAAATTATTGAAATGGAGAAAACAAATTATGAACTTAAAACAGTTTATTATCATTATTATTATTATGATTATTATTTAATTTATTATTCATTATTATTATTATTAAACTGGAAATTCTAATAATTACCAGTTCCGTGAAAAAACAAATTAAAAAAAATATCCAAATTATATATAAAAAATATATTTCCTATATAATTTATTGTGGTTACATAGAAATAAATACTTTTTGTTTTTTAATAATTAATTGTGGATTTTTTAAAATTTTTAAAATTTTATTATTATTATTAGTTATCACATTATTCTTATTCATCATCTCAATCATCATCATCATCATTCAATCATCATCATCATCATCATCATTATTATGCGCAAGTTGTATGATAAAGAAGGTTGGGTCTATTAGGAAAGGGAAAGACCACCAAAGATGTTGTAAAGGACAGAGTGTCGCTGTACCCAGGCACCCTTGTTTTTGTTGGAAGATGCGTTTGGCCTTATGCCAACACGAGCTCTTACTCCCTGGAACAGCAACGTAGTAAAGACACTGTTTAAAAGCACAGTGTTATAGGCGCAACCCCAGTAAATCTTGGCGTTAAGTAAGGCCTGGTAGGTGGTAGGTGGGACGTGATGGTAATTTCCAGTCATTCGGTTCTTAATAAGTGTTTAATCTAATAAACTAATATAATTTTAATCTATATATATATATTATATATATATAATGTATATATTTTTTAAATTTATATATCTATATTATAGTATATCATTAATATATATACACATGTCTATATATTTGTAGTAATAATTTATATTATATATTATATTATGTTTATATACATATATACACACACACATTCACCACACACACACACCACACACACACACAACATATATTATTATATATATTAATGATATATATATATATTCTATTATATATATATATTTTTATAAACTTATTTTCGAACTGATCAAAATCGGAAAATGGAATTTCTTATACGTCGATTACCACTTTTTGTTGTCAACACAAGATCATGATAAGAAATCAATCTGCCTGGTTCAACTCAGTTCGATTTATGATCATAAATCAATCAGTTCATCAGATTGATTAATAAATTTTCCCTACAAATAATTTTGGTAAGCACCCTCATTGCGTTCCCAAGAATACTCGGACTCGACTTTTTATATTTTCAGGTTTTATTCTTTTCCCACTGAATGTTTTAACTATATCGATCAGTAGTTAATTTTAAAGCATGTTGTTTATTTCTAATATATAGATATATATAGTATATATAAATTAAATAATAATTATTGGTGTGTTGTTGTGTGGGGTGGTGTGGTGTGTGTGTGTGTTGGTGTTTTTGTGTATATATAGTTATGTATATAATATATATAAGTAATATAAGTTGATTATGAATTTACATATATCTTCTGTTAGTAATGTATGTATTATGTTCTACATTATATTGTGTGGGGGATTTGTTTTAATTCTATTGTAATATATAATTATAATTAATTAATCTATAACAAGTTTTATTTATTTTATGATTGTTTTCGTGTGTTTTGCTTATTCCAAAATTTACTTTGAGTATCTAAATTCGTTTGTTCATACGGGCTAGTAGTTCCTTTTGGCCTAGTTAAATATATTCATCAGTTTCCTCTTCTCAACCAGAAAGCATTTGCGGCTTAGTTTAAGCAGATTTTGTTTTCCTAACTCTTTTATCCATTATTTCCTCAATAAAACCATCTTGGGCACGCTGCTACTTTCTCGAATGTACCTCAAATGACACTAGAGAACTTATACTAACGATCCAAGTTGACTTCCGAAGAATTCATGTAAAAATGTGAATGGTGCGCTTCGAGGCCACAATATATTTCTGGAAGTCGTAAAATTGTGAGAGAATAGAGAGACGAGAGGAGGAGACAGAGAGATGATGAACTTGACGATGTGAGGATGCGAGGAGGGTGAGGAGAGAGATGACGAGATGAGAGAGAGAGAAGAGAGAGGAGAGAGGTTGTATTATTTTTCACTTTTTTTAGTGTCAAGATTTGTTGAAATAGGATGGGCTTAACTTTATTGATTCTTTGCAAGGTGGAGGTGGATTTGTATTATTTTTTGTTTTAATAACTTGTTTTTTGTTTTTAATAAACTTGGTACCCGGGCTAAAGGGCTTAAATTTAGACCGTGACATCATTTAGCATACGGTTGCCTTCATTCTGTTTGTACCTTCAAATTGTGACCTTTCTTCGTTTAATATTGCAAAAAGGGTGACTTTTTTTTCTTTATATGTTTGTGCACGATTGACTTCGTTTTATTTTGTTGATTGTAAATGTTTGTTTTTTTTTTTTTTTTTTAACTTAATTGTTTGCTAAATGTTGACTTAATCAGCCAAAAGCTGTTTGCGGTTGAGTTCGTTCTATCTGGATGTATAGTACGTTAGATACAGTGGCTGTGCTGCTGTGAAGAACAGAAGGGGGAAGTTATTTCCTCGAAGTTCTCTTGGCAATTAGCTGTCGCTCATGTCCAAGGAACATCGATAAAGAGTTCTGATCCGAAGCGGAGGCCATTTAGCCTCGCAGGATCTAGAAAGTTGACCTATGAAGTTGTTTAACTGGTTTATAACATTTCTGTTTTATTTTCTTGGAGACATTTTTGGAAACTGTCGATCTAGGCTGAGTAGTTGCAGGTGGTCGTAAGGTCTCTGGGGTTTTGAGTGTGTGTGTCTGTGTGTATGTATTTGAAGGGTGTATGTGGGTTGTTTTGGCGCCTGTTTTCGGCAAGGAGGTCATTCAGTTGTGATGCAGCGACCAATCTCTCACATGATTGGAGATAATATATTTCGGGGCTTTATCGAAACTTGGTTTGGAAATAATAATATACTGTAAGTAAAAGCATTAGTGGTCTCTTGGCTTGTTATATATAATAATAATAGTAATAATAATAATATTATTATCTTCGGAGAAGGCCCTCTTTCAAACATATTCTGTTAAAAAGAATGGTTGTGCTTAGCGAGTTAATTTTATATGATAACTTTTCTGTTTTGCTTTTCTGGCCATTATTCATATTTGTAATAATAGGATGTGAGATTGTTTTATTTTATTTCTAAAAACCAGGGATTCTGGTGGCTGGTATATCAGAGTCCGTGTTCGTGCAGGGTTCGTATTTTTGTATTGTAACACTGCGTGTCGGGCTTTAGATAGTTACGCTATCTGTAAGTTCTAGGTAAATAAAAGGATATCTGGGTGTGCATTTGCAAACTGAAAGTGTTTTAATAATTTACTGTATGCGAATTACACCGTTAATATTCGAAATAGGATATTATTATAATCGTTGAATGTAACTATCTAAAGCCCGGGACGCAGTGTTACCTACAAAAACACCACAGGCGAATGGACAGATGAAAAAAAACAGAGTTTTTAGTATATATACCAGTATACATTATACCAGTATACCAGTCGACTAAATTTGCACGAACGCGGACTCCGATATACCAGCCATCAGAATCCCTGGTTTTCTGAAATAAAAATAAAGGCTTCCCGCATCCTTTCTATTAAATACCAATATGAATATTGGCCAGTTTTTAAATGATAATGCCGAGTAGAAAGCTATTACTAAGAAAATTAGAAAAGTTATCATATAAAATTAATTCACTGAACACAGACATTCCTTTTAACAGAACAACAACAACAGCAATAATAATAATAATAATAATAATAATAATAATAATAATAATAATAATAATAATAAGGTGAACATTTTGTAACGCAGAAAGGTTAACCTTTAAAGTGTAAGCTTTATAATAATAAATAGAAAACGATCAGGCAAAGATCCTCTGGGACTATGGTATCAGAACAGATAGGGTGATACGTGCAAATAGACCAGACGTGACGTTGATTGACAAATCAAGAAGAAAAAAAGTATCACTCATAGATGTCGCAAATACCATGGGACACCAGAGATTGAAGAAAGAGAGATGGATAAGTATCAGATCTGAAAATAGAAATAAGAAGGATATGGGATATGCCAGTGGAAATCGTACCCATAATCATAGGAGCACTAGGCACGATCCCAAGATCCCTGAAAA
>NC_087208.1:68831304-68836304 GCF_015104395.2 Macrobrachium nipponense | reverse complement strand
TCCTGGTAATGGTGGGGCTAATCCTTTGTCTGGTGTGCTTTGTTAATATATAGATTTTGGGAAGCCTAGAAGGATTTTAAACTCCTATATTGGCTGGTATCGGTCAGAAATTCACAGATACCAATATCACAAAAACTAGCCGATACCGATACTTGACACATCCCTAATATATATATATATATTATTTAGGATGTATGCACATACATTCATATTTATATATATATGTACCAAAACAAACTCGCCATCCAGTTGATCCATTTCTAATTTTTGCATGTTTTAAGGGCGGTTAGCCCTTAAGCTTGGAATCAGGAAATATCCCGACGAGAAGGAAGTTGGAGGTTGAAGACAAGGTTCTACTGGTTTGGAGTAGCTTACAAGAATAAAAGTTTAATATTCATTTTTTCCAGTGATACTTTTATCGCCTGTGCTTCTAATTGGTGTTCCGCTCTAATGTGGCCGGTGTTTGGGAAGTGTGTTTGTAGTTTATAATTTATGGCACAAGTTTTTATTTTATTATTTTTTTATTTTAAGTCTGAGGGATGTAGGAAGTGCCTGAATAGGAAGGACTGTAGTGGTAGTTGGATTGCCATGTTATGCCTTTGGTAGACTTATTGTAATATTGCCGTCTGCCGTCTTAGGTTTGTTTGTTTAGAGAGATAATATTGTTATTTTGCTTTCACTTTTTTAAGCTTATCCATTGGCGTTCCTGGTTTTGTTTTATTATTATTATTATTATTATTATTATTATTATTATTATTATTATTATTATTGTTGTTGTTGTTGTTGTTGTTGTTGTTGTTGTTGTTGTTGTTGTTGTTGTTGTTGTTGTTGTTGTTGCTGAGATAAAAATTTAGTCAGATTTTTTCTTTTTGCTATATAGTGTGTTTGCATACATTTATGCATTAGTTTATTGTGTAGGTATATCAAACTATCAAACTAGTTCACTTGCTTTCATTAGTAAGATAGTAATTTGACACTAAGTTTACGAACTTTAATATTTAAAAATCAAACCCAAAAGGTTGGGAAGCACGCTACAGTGTTCACATTCTATATCACATATGGTTCTATGGGACTGGTCAGTGTTCTTGTCTGTAATGCCTTTCCAATGTGGGAATGACACCTCCTCAAAGCCTTTCATTGTCATTGTTCTGGAACATATTTATGTTTGTTCTTTTTTATGTGTATCTGCATGTGTCGTTCATCGCTCTGAGAAGTGATTGTTTTAGTGATCGATTGCGTGAGAAGAGGCGCTGGGTGAATTCTGATTCCTTTTTTTAGTTTGGTTGTGTGTCGCGCCCCTATATCTTTCGGGTGTTAATTGGCTTTGGGAAAATATCTAAAATGTATTTGATGAGCTTATTCATTCATTTTTTAAAATTTTTTGTTCTAAGTTTTTTTCAATACAAGACGTTGTTGATGCATTCTTTGAAAACTGGTTCTGTTTTTAGTTAGCTTCCGTGTGTCATGTCGCTAAAGCTTTCGAATATTACTGGCTTTAGACAAGTTTCAAAAGGTATTTGATAAGCGTATGAATTCTTTTTTTAATTTTCTGTTCTAAACACTATTGCTTATCAGAGAGTTGTGAACTATACACTCGTGTTAGTTTTTTGTAAAAGAAGACTGTAGAGATGGCAATTTGTCTGTATGTCGGCACTTTTTCTATACGCCCTCATATCTTAAAAAGGTTAAAGTTAGCCATGATCGTGTGTCTGGCCCCGTTATATCTATCAACAACACAGTCCACCACCAGGTCGCGGCTGAAAGTTTCAAGGACCGTGGCTGAGAGTTTCATACAGCATTATAAGCTGTACAGAAAACTCTTATTCATTTTTTACTCGCTTATCTCGTGCTCCCTTCCTTATAAAATTGTAATTTCCTTCGTTATTTTCCTCTTGTCAAACGTCATAATCGTTTCCGATGACATCACAGTGTTTGGAATGCTCTCTGTTTTAATGCTTCTGTAAGCATTACTCTGTACCCCCCCCCTCCCCCCTCCCCCTCCCCGTCTACCGCTTTCATCTCCATCCTGCTTTGGTGTGTAGCACTATGTGCGCATCTTTGTACTGCATGTCCGTGGCTTACATATTTTTTTATTTATTTTTTTTTTTTTTTTATTTTTTTTATTTTTTTTTGTTTTTTTTTTTTTTTGTTTTTGTTTTTTTTTTTTTTTTTTTTTTTCATCTCACGTCATAAGAGTTATGATCATCTTCCCGGTCCTCTCTTCTGAGAATTCCGCGGATGGGTCTTCAGACGCCGCCAGTCCCTGACCTATTTTGTGGGGAAGAAATGATGCCCTTCATGCGTTGGGTATACTCGGTTATCCGTCGGAGGCATCCTTGTGTGTGTTGTGAGAGAGAGAGAGATGAGAGAGAGAGAGGAGAGAGAGAGAGAGAGAGAGAGGCTGGCGACCTTACCGAGATTTTACGGTGATTTAACGATTCCGGTGGTAATTAAGATTGCGTTATAAAGTAAGCATTATGTGATGTAGGTGTCCTGATGTGTCCGGAAAAAGTTGATTTTTTATTGTTATTATTATTATTATTATTATTATTAAATTCTCTTCTTAATTTTCATTGATCTCTCTCTCTCTCTCTCTCTCTCTCTCTCTCTCTCTCTCTCTCTCTCTCTCTCTCTCTCTCTCTCTCTTGCGTATAGTTGCCTAATACCGCTGCATACCAAAGACTGAATGATAGCAATCTAGTGCTGATTTCAAAGCCGTTTGATATTAAATGAAGGTTCGTAGAAGTTGTTTTTTTTTCTCCAATATTTCCCAAGACGCCGAAGCCGTTAAACCGAGAACGTGATTTATTAGACGCTCGAAATGGTTGCGTTACTCTGTCTCGACCAGAACGATGGGACGGAGAGTTTTTGCGTCGGTGAAGGAAGTTTTGTCGGGGTTTCGGGTTGAGTAGGAGGAAGTCTGGGGATTTTTTTTTTATATCCCTAGGGACTTTCAGTTTTAGAAAAACTACTCCGTCCGCACTTTTTCTATCCGCCCTCAGATCTTGGAAACCCCTGAGGCTAGAGGGCTGCAAATTGGTATGTTGATCATCCACCCTCCAGTCATCAATCATACCAAATTGCAGTCCTTAAGCCTCTGTAGTTTTGATATTATTAAAGGATGAAGTTAGCCTTGATCGTGTGTCTGGCACAGTTATAGGTGCCGATAGCACCGGCCTCCACTGGGCCGTGGTCGAAAGTTTCGTGGCCGTGGCTGAGGGTTTCATGGGCCTTAGCTGAGAGTTTCATGCATTATTATACGTTGTACAGAAAACTCTATTGCATCTAAGAAATTTCGGCACATTTTTTTCTTTACTTTGAAAAATAGGGCTTTGAAAAATAAGGGAAATAGAAATGATAATCTTGAAGACTTCAACAAAGGCAGAGATCTCGGGTGTCAGGGGCAATGTTAGAAATCGACGCGAGATTCAGCACGTCGACAGTTGATTGATTGTGCATGATCTGGCGTTTCAGTGCCAGGGTCACTTGACGCCGAGGCGCTTCAGTGATGGAATCGGATTTTCTCCTTCCCAGACCTCAAATGCAGGAAGAAATAAATTACCGAAGAAGGTCCTCTTGTTCTTCCTCAAATTTCTCTTAAGGAAAGTAGGAATGTTGAGCTGCGACTGCTGAAATACGGATTGAACTTCCTACTTTGTTAGTGGATGTGGAGATTTATCTTTCGTTTTATGTTTTGCATGATGGGTGGCACTTGTTTATGTTGCTTTAATATGTTGGGCGTATGGCTTTCTTCCTAATATTTTGCCTTTATTAGTTTTGCATACATACTTGGAACCCAAGGCATGAACGCACCTAATTTTTCCATATATATATATATATATATATATATATATATATATATATATATATATATATATAGGCAAAACTCCACGAAGGAAAATTAAACAATGAAGTAACCGCGGTTACTCCATTGTTTCACTTTAATTCGTGGCTTTTACCTTTATCTATCTATCTATCTAGGTGGTTCATGTTCATATGAGATATTTATGGTCATTTAAACTAATTTATTTATAAGTCATCTTGTAAGTTAATTAACTTTTTCAATAGAATGAATAAAATGGATGAAAACGTACCATAAGTCGTCTTCTCTAAACGGATTTTCACTCGAATGGCGTATCCGGTGAGAAGAAAGCCAGACTACCTGGTTGTTGGGGTATTTTGTTTATAATAGGCATCTGGGTCCACAGTTTTTACTACTCTCCAGTGTGTGTGGAATTTTAAGGTTTATTTACACAGTTTTCACCTCATTTTAACTTCTTTTTTTTTCTCTTCTGTATAGATTTAGGTTAATCATTACAAGTGATGGAGGCTTGCCGTTTTTGCTGCCAACCAAAATTGTGTAAAAGTTTAAGTTATTTATTGAGTGTTTTCACGTAATTTTACTTTTTACTTTTTTTTATTTTGGCAAACTTGCTTTATTTTTTATTTTTGCCCAAAAGTGACACTCCTCCAACATCAGCATACCATCTTTTATTACCTTTCAGTTCATTTGTGGTTATCAGATGCAATGGTATTTTGCCTCATTTTACGCTCTCTATGTCAGTTCTCTTGTGATGTCATACGCTGTGGTATTTTGCCTCAGTTCTCTTATGATGTCACACGCAGTGGTATTTGGCTGTGCATTTGCTTTCTCTTTTCTCTCTCACTGAGCAAGTTCTGGCCACTAGTGAAAATTATTTGTCATTGCGCTCCTTTTTCCTGTCATGCATCCTTTCTTTCGCCATCTTGTTTGCTTTCTCTTGCTTTGTTATGGTTTTTCCTGATTTTTTCACAATTACAAATGGACGAGCAGAGTAGTTCCGACATTAATTAACTATTGTTTACCGCTGTCATATTTTTCCCATTTTTTATTGTATACCAAAAGTTGTCGAGAACTGTCAGTGTGCTTTTAAGTAATGGGCGTTGCGGAGGATTCACATTTTTGCCGATTCACTGATTTAGTTGGTGGACTGTTGAGTTATTTAAGTAGACGAGCATTC
>NC_087208.1:68823804-68826304 GCF_015104395.2 Macrobrachium nipponense | reverse complement strand
TAATATATATATATATATATATATACTGTCGGGGTTGTTGTAGCTGTTGTAACCAGGTATCAACCGTGAACCGTGAAATCACGGTCTTTGCACGAGTTAGTGAGGGCTGGCAAACGGTAAAATGATTACAGTGATTATTGCTATTTTTTCGACCCTTCCAACCTTTGATCCAAATGAGATCAGCAGATTATGATTGATTGTACTTTTTTGGGGAGGCCGGAAGTATTTTGTGAAATATAAGTGTTTTTTTTTTTTTTTTTTTTTTCAAACTTGACTCTATCGTCAATTATGTTTTTTCAAGTACCAGACGGTGTACTGAAGACTGATAACATAATGTGGGTTAGTCAGCGTATCTAAGTACTAGCTTCTTAATTCAAAGTACACATTTGATATGAGATGAAAGGAGGCCTTTGCCTTTTTCGTAGGGACAAAGGTGTACTTGCTATCGAAGGTTTTTTGCGTTCCTGTTCGAGAAACAGGACTGTAGTTCAATTTATATTACACCATACTACCGTAAATATGACATTCTTTTCTTTGCTATGCGGGATTTTGCTTTTAAATAATAATTAAAGTCGAATAAGTGAGAATTGATTGTTGAATGACCGCCAGATATAATCGACTATTATAGATAAATGAAAATAGGCTTGCTTTTAATCGGTATTCCGTCCAATTTTAGCCTTCAGTGGTCCTTTAAATCATTCTGAGCTACTTGCAATGCGAATTGGGAAACTTATAGGTTAATATATATTTTTTTTTACTTATGAGACGCCAGTATAAAAAGGTAATTAATTTGCTGTGATCCGGGTAGTTGTAACTGCTAATAACTTAGTCAGTGATTCTAAGAGTCAGTCTGCCCAATGTACCAAAAAAAAAAAAAAAAAATCAGGTCCAGATATTTACTTGCAAAATGATGTTAGTGAGAAATTGAATCAACGAGACGTGGGTTCTTAGAGAAGCATTTTACAGCTCGTCCTGTCTTAAGGCAAAAAGCATCAGTATTACTGACAGCAGTGACTATTGGTTATTAGCAATACCGTTAAGAAGACCGTTTCTCACGCCTGTAGTTAAGAAGTAAAACCTTGAATACTTGTTTATGGGAAAGACTTCCTTTCTTTAATTTTTTTTTTTTCGTACAAAATTAAGGGAATATTTACAAATCTGGAACTTTTAGCTTAGATGCAAATAAAAAACACGGTTCCTAATTTTTACGGTAAAGAAAATTAATAAAATTTATAACTGAATTGCGATAAGATTCATCTCACACGCGCAGATTTAATAGCCCCAAATGTTACGAAAGTCAGAACTACCTTATTTACATACATAATATGATTAGGATACCAGGATGATCAACACGCTTACACACATACTACATACACACTGAGTGAGTGAGTGTGTCGGGGAAACATAGCCCTGGGCTAACTAGTAGTCGCAGAATCATCTTTGTGTACCTGAGAATGTGTCCTTCGCATTCGGGTTTTTTATATATATGTTTTTATTTATTTATTTAATTTTTTTTTTTTATTTTTTTTTTTTTTTACCCAAAGGACCACCCGGTACTTGCCTCTTGTCACTAAGTGCATGCCATGCTTAGATGCATAATGTAAATTGAAATGGCTGTGGAATGTGTTTTGCGAAATTTTTGTGAGATTGATGTATCTGTATTTGTCTACGTTCCTCTACTTATATGCAGTATAAGGATATGTATATAAATTTATGATATATATACGTATATATATGCGTGTGTGTATGTGTTTGTATGTTATCATGATGAAGAGGTTGGCTGATATAGTTTTCTCAGAAAACGCTAATATTTAGTGTGATCGAGTCCACTGTTAAAGGAAAAAGATATTTCCATATTCATCATGGCGTTTTTATTTTTTGAAATACCTTCAACGCACTGATGTCAAGGTGAAAGGAAGGAACACACACACACACGGAGAGAGAGAGAGAGAGAGAGAGAGAGAGAGAGAGAGAGAGAGAGAGAGAGAGAGCTCCATAGCAACAGACCAGAATAAACTGGTGTGCTTACGTTGCCCACGTATTTATCATCGGGGTGGAAGGCAAGTGTGCCTATTGATATCGGAGCCTTATGCTGTATCTGGGTGATAGCGAAGCCAAGTACGAAAAAAAGAAGAAGATAAGAGTGATAATGAACATTCATATCGGGGCCACACTGTGATGCCTAATTTCTAAACTTCTTCCTCCCACAAACTGCATTCTCTCTCTCTCTCTCTCTCTCTCTCTCTCTCTCTCTCTCTCTCTCTCTCTCTCTGACGTCGGCCATGAAGTATGATGACATTCACAGCTTTTTTTATTTTGGGGCTTGCAGTGTCATGCCCTTCGGGGAGGGGGTTCACGGAGTTGGACTCTGATATGAACTGGATGTGACTGTGTTGAGAGAGAGAGAGAGAGAGAGAGAGAGAGAGCTTAAACATTTGAGATGAAAGGATTATGTGGCAGGTTGATGGATGGTAGTACTTTATATATATATATATATATA
>NC_087208.1:68813804-68821304 GCF_015104395.2 Macrobrachium nipponense | reverse complement strand
TTTTTGGTTTGAAACAGTTTGTAGTTTTCAGCAAAAGAGAACTGTTGAGATGGCTGTTTGTCTGTCCATCTGCCCTTTTTCTCTCTCCGCCGTCACATTTTAAAAACTACTGAGGGTGGGGGGCTGCAAATTGGGATGTTGATCATCCACCCTCCAGTCATCAAACACACCAAATTGCAGCCTTCTAACCGCAGTAGTTTTTATGCTATTTATGGTTAAAGTTATCTATGATCGTGCATCTGGCAGCGCTGTAGGACAGGGCACCACCAGGCCGCGACTGAAACTTTGGTCCAATTATTTATTAATTTTTTGTTGAAAATTTAAAGTCATCTAGAGACCCTGACGTTGTAGAAACGACTTTGTTTTGGACAGCACACTCTTGGAGTACTGTGTGTTATTTAATTATGACCGCAGATATATTTACTTTTCAATGGCAGGCGCACAAACACGTAGGAATGATAATGAGCTGTCTCGTACGAGTAGCCTGTGTGAAGTTATATGCTTGGTGTGACGTATGTTTGTCCCGTTCGAATTTTGTGTAGGCACGTAAACTTTAATCTCAAGGGCTTTATTGTTATTCTAGTTACGCCTTCTGGGGTGTGGCATTCAAATATGTGATATAAATAATTTTACAGCGATTAATTTTCTTCAGAACTTGGTCGATAATTAGGAAGGTCTTTTCCAAACAGTTGCAGATGCCGTAGCAGAGAGAGAGAGAGAGAGAAGAGAGAGAGAGAGAGAGAGAGAGAGAGAGAGAGAGAGAGCTTCTCCCTCAGCCCGTATCTTCGTTCGTGCCGTCTTAACAACCGGTTCTGAGCCGAGTACTTTTACATTTTTTAATTAACTTTGGAGCTCTCCGTTTTCATTAAGCTTCGACGAGGGCATCACCTGTGCCATGTCCGTTTGAGCATCGGGAAAGTCTTATTGTGTTACTGGAGATCCCTGGGTCTTTGTTTTGACCATTGTGTACTTTGTGTTTTGGGAGACTTCGTGTGTAAGAGCCTGTAGTATTGTCATTGTTTCATTTACTTATTCCCTCACTGTTGGGTGAACTTACCGAAAACTAACGATACGGTATTATTTTCCTTTTGGCGAAACCTTGGTACGGGAGAGCGAAATGTTGCGTATTGTTCTTCCCTCCCAATAGATGGCGCGCGTGTGCTTATTTGGGGGAGCATTTCTCGACTTTGGAACACGGCAGTGTTATGATACGCTTTGTATTTTCAAAGTCCATAAAATCTTATATGTCTTCTCAGGGTGGTCGGCGAGTAATTAATAGTATATATGATATATATATATAATATATATATATATATATATATATATATATATATATATATATATAAAATCTTCTGTTAAAACAGGATATGTCTCAAGTATAAAAGGCCCATTAAAACACTGGTTTAAAGCTCAGCACTATATATATATATATATATATATATATATATAGTTGGTATATTTCTGTGGATAGGCTAACTTGGGAAGTTAGGGAAAGCATATGGGTCAATGTTGTGAATGAATTTGGGTGAATGATGCTTATTTAATTTATTATAGTGTCTGTTAGTGATAGGGAAGAGAAGCTGTGCAGGGATTGGTAAATAAAACGTTGAAATGGTTTTTATTAAGAGTAGATGGTAAGTGAATGTTAGCAGCAAGATTGAGGCGATGAGAGTAAGCCAAACTCTCATTGTGATGACGTGGATATAGGTAAGGTTGGTTAAAGAATGGAGGTATGATGAGCTTGGAGATTCCCTACTATATAACACTTCATGATCATATCTTTCAAACACTTTGAACACTTACCAAGCTCTGCAGTTTCTCTTCGTTGTCATTAACGAACACTTGAGTTTACATGCTGCAGCTACTTCAACCTCTTGTCATAATCTTTTCTTCTCTCCCTACGACTTTGCCATTACTAAGTAAGCTTGCCCTCTGAATTCTTTAGTCAGCGTATCCATAGAAATATACACATACGCTCAATGTATGTATCGGTGATAGTCGCCCTATCTCCTCACTCTCATATATATATATATATATATATATATATATATATATATATATATATATATATATATAATTTTTTTATAAAATATCTAAATATATATATACTATATATATAATATATAATATATATATATATATATATATATATATATAGAATATATTATTCGAGCTACAATGTCTTAAGTATCTTAATTCGCTCTACCTTGGAATTAATATATTTTCATATATGTAAACCGAAGGGGAATTTTTTAGTTGATAATAATTTCGTCCTCTCGTGGGTCCGAACCACCGCCCAGCGGACGGAAGAAATCAGGACTTCAGTTAGCCGAATCGATAACATAACTGAAGTCCTGATATCCTCTCTGTCCTTTGGGCGGTGGTTCGAACCCACGAGAGGACGAAATTATTATCAACTAAAAGATTCCCCTACGGTTTACATATATGAAAATATATTAAATCCGAGGTAGAGCGAATTAGAAATTAAAGGACATTTGTAGCTTGAATAATTTATATGAATCACGGTGATGTAATAATTATTCATATATATATATATATTATATATATATTATATATATATATATTATATATACATATATATATATATATATATATATATATATATATATATATCTATATATATATATGAGTGTAGATGATGAGAGAGAGAGAGAGAGAGAGAGATCGCGGTTATTAGGTTATCAGCGATATGTTACTTGTGTTCTGTAAGTGGCACCGGCCTGGATCGTCTCACTTACAGAGAGCGCTGTGGGGTTGCTGGGCGCCTATTTGTCTGGCCTGGGCAGACACTCCGGCACCTTCTAACGGCGAGGTGTGCAGTAGTATAACATCTATCTCCTCCTCCCCCCGCCGCATCTCTCCTCTTCTTTGTATAGAAGACTCCTCTTGTCACCTTAGAACGGGGAATGACGATTTTTATAGCTTCTTTGTTTCTTTCTGTCTCTGTGTGGCATAGATCGTGGGAATGGTTTATTCAAGAATAAGCTCAGAAGGGCCGTATACTTCACCAGTATAAACTGAGCCGTTTGATGATGTTAAACCACGAGTTTTATCACTGTAGAGAATCTCTCTCTCTCTCTCTCTCTCTCTCCTCTCTCTCTCTCTTCTTCTTCTTCTTCTTCTTCTTCTTCCTTGAAAAGGAAAAGTATCACCAGTGTACATTCTCTCTCTCTCTCTCTCTCTCTCTCTCTTGTTTTGTCATTGTGTACGTGTAGTGGTCTCGTGGCCCCAGTATTGAAAAGTTTTTCTGAAAGTTTTCTGTAACATTTGTATGTTTATTTATTTATTTATTTATCTGTAATTAGTGTTCTGTAGATTTGCTTCGTTTTCAGTGGTGTGGTAAACCAGTCTGTAATTTGAGACCTGGTCAGCGGTGACTCTCTCTCTCTCTCTCTCTCTCTCTCTCTCTCTCTCTCTCTCTCTCTCTCTGGAGGGTGGAAGCGATCCACAGGTAAATGTACAGGTAAAAATCTCACAGCCTCGCAACACTTGTGAGTTTCACTTTCCCCAAGTGTGCCGTTGGAACACTTATTCAGGACTATCTGATTTATCTCTAAGGGGCCTACGGACCCCAGTCTCGTGCTCCTGTGGTGTCTCGTTTATTTCCACCAATTCCACCATCGTCTTATCAAGGATTTAGTGTGTCCGGTGTTTAGGAATGTGAATCTGTTTTTATTAAAGGACTCGCTTTATGTTCTGTTACTGGACTTGTCTCATCCTTGTTTAATATGATAGGTGTTCGTATCCATGTGTATGTTTGCAGCAGGTAAATTATATTTGTAAAGATTAATAGAGAAATGCGTATAAATGTCATGGGCAGCTAAAATGACCTTTGAACTTTTCCATTTTCACACACATTTTGGAGACGCTTGGCACCAAAAGTTTCGTATCCAGATGAGAAATAAATGCAAAGGCCATATTGTGCCCAAGTAGGATTGGAACCCACCCCTGGTAGTAAGAGTGAGATGCACAAATATAAGTGTAAAAGTTGGAGAATTTACCAAAGTACGTTGAAGAGCATAGGTTCTCCAACACACAGATGTAAAATAAAAAGAAAACACCAGGGCATCCTTGACCCCTTATTGCCAAGTTTGATGCCATTTTCATGCCCGTTGCCCTGTCTGGTCCACTTTAGGGTTGTCTGGTACCCTCGCTCCCATCGTCCATGTTGTATGAACATTGTTGTCTGCTACATTGCCCGTTTACTGTTTTGCTCAGTCTGACCCCAATACCTTCTCTCTCTCTCTCTCTCTCTCTCTCTCTCTCTCTCTCTCTCTCTCTCTGACTTAGTCATTTTACTCTCCTGCACGTGACTAGCTTGCCCCATCCTTCGCGGACACGTGACCTGTTCGGTGATTTATTACTCGTGATCTATTACTTGCTGATCTCTCTCTCTCTCTCTCTCTCTCTCTCTCTCTCTCTCTCTCTCTCTCTCTCTCTCTATATATATATATAATATATATATATATATATATATATATATGTATATATATATATATATATGTATGCATGTACTATATGTATATTATATGTGTGTTGTGTGTGTGATATATATATATATATATATATATATATATATATATATATATATATATATATATAAATGTGATGATGGTCTGT
Organism: Macrobrachium nipponense; assembly: GCF_015104395.2. Classification (NCBI taxonomy): domain Eukaryota; kingdom Metazoa; phylum Arthropoda; class Malacostraca; order Decapoda; family Palaemonidae; genus Macrobrachium; species Macrobrachium nipponense. The sequence goes on along the minus strand of NC_087208.1, from coordinate 68,816,663 downwards.
ATGGATGGGTGTTGTGTCCGTTTTATACCCTTTTGAGGCGGAATTTAAATAGAGTGAAGGGGCATTTACATAGTGAAACGACGCATAGATAACAAGTAATGGAAAGGTTTCATTTTGGAGAGAGGGAGTATCAAAATTATTTTATGCGACTTTTAAAAGTGATTTCCAAGGAGACCTGATCAAATAGATGTAGCTTTCGTGGTCGGGAAATGAAATTGATAATTGTCTCAGAAATCGGCCTGTAGCATCTCTGAGTTGAAGTCGTAAGATAGATATTTGAAGCGTTCAGACATGGAATAATTTATGGGGAGGAAAGGATTTTTCAGTTGAGTCCCTGGAAAAGTCGATTTAGTGCTGGAAATGAGGGCTATTCACATCCTCGTGCATTTTTCTCTTGAAGAATTATTTGACCTCTGAACTGGAGGGATGACTTTGCAGCGTCCACTCGGCCCCTAGCTGCAACCTCTTTCGTTCCTTTTGCCGTACCTCTGTTCTTATTCTCTCTTTCACCTGACTTGCCACCCTCTCCAACAATTGTTTTACAGTGCAACTGCGAGGTTTTCCTTCGGCTACTCATTTCAAACCTTTTACTGTCAATTTCCGTTTCAGAACTGAATGACCTTATATTTTCCAGTACTTAATCATTGGCCCAAATACTATAATCCAGTCCAATCCTGTTGACCGCATCCCGTAGGGGGATAGTGCCGTAGGCATTTAAGGTTCTTTACTGCGTCCCTTCGGCACTTAGCTGCAACCCCCATTCATTCCTTTCACTGTACCTCCATTCATATTGTCTTTCTTCGATCTTACTGTCCACCCTATCGTGACAATTGATTCGTAGTGCAACTGCGATGTTTTCGTCCCATTACAACTTTCAGACCTTTTCACTGTCAGTTTGCGTTTCAGCGCTGAATGGCCTTAGTTGCCCCAGTGCTTGGCATGTATGCCAAAAGTCTATAAATCAATCGATCAATCAATTCAATCCAGTTAACCGTAAAACGAATGCTGTTGGAATGACGTGGTATCTATCAGTCTTCTCGGCTCCAGTTATTTGTGTGTGGCTGGAATGATCCTATCTTAAAGAAATTGTTTGCCTGGCTTGGGTATGCAAAAACAGTAGTTTATTCATCCATTGTTCACTATACTTTGACTAGAACCCCTTGTAATCTGCTTCATTTTCTTTCTCCTTATTACTGTATCGCCTCATCTCCGTTGTTCTTCTACGGGGTGCTCTATGAGCAAGATCCCGTGCTGGCATAAGGCCAGATTAATCTTCAACAACAACGTTGTTCCATGATCTCATATTTGGGACACTACTGGGAGATAGGCCGGCCAAAATCATTGTTGCTAAGGGGCCCCGAAGGTCTGCGGGCTGGAGGGTTCCTCTGCTTCGGCTGTGTTTATTTATTTATTTATTTATTTAAGGGTGAAAAGTCCACATGAGACACTGACTGTCTGTAGTGTTTTGCGCTTACACGAGGATGGTTCAAGTCAGTTGGCCAAACTTCAGTTAGAATTCCTTTATCATGTGGATCCTGAATAGAATTGGTTTTTCTGCATAGCAAAAAATCGAAGAGCTGCTATATTATTATTATTATTATTATTATTATTATTATTATTATTATTATTATTATTATAGTATAGTAGTGGTAAAGTTACAGGATTTTTATTTTCTTTTTAGGATCAACAGCATAATCACAAGTAATAAATTTGTAGTATTATTGATTTGATAAAGTATTATGTCGAAAAGGTTATATAGGGGAGAGAGAGAGAGAGAGAGAGAGAGAGAGAGAATAATAAGTATCATTAGTCTGACAGAAGGACCTTTGTGCCGGGAGAGGCAGCTAAGTGGGGTATGCTCTGGTCGCGGCTGGTGACGAATTGGGGCATGTCTCCAAGAGGGTACGAAATTAATCTTTCAGATTAAGGATGCGTGTAAATGAGTAGTGTGAGGTTTGTGTTAGAGAGAGAGAGAGAGAGAGAGAGAGAGAGAGAGAGAGAGAGGAGAGAGAGAGAGAGATGATTTGATTTGATTATAAAAATCAGCTCTTTACTTACTTTTCATGTAAGGCTTTTAGGTTCTTTGTGCGAGGTTCTGTTTGCAGTTTTACTCTATAAATATATTATATATATATATATTATATATATTATAGTATATATATATATATTATATATATGATATATATAAATATATATATATATAAATTATATATATATATATATCTATATATATATATATATATATATATGTGTGTGGTGTGTGTGTGCGGTGTGTGTGTGTGTGTGTGTGTGTGTGTGTGTGTGTGTGTGTGTGAACCATATTCCTATGCAACAAGCCCACAGGGGACCATTCACTCGGAATTCAAGTTTCTTCCAGAATATGTGCTTAGTAGGAAGTAAGAGAAAGGAGAGGGTAAATGAAAGATATTTTACCGGGTGTACTATTACATATTAATGCCTTATTTTTTGTTTTTTCTGGTTTTGCAAAGATGACGTGGCGGACCTTTGGCTCTTCCCAGGTACAGCAGAACCGCCGTTTCTGTGCCAAGATGATTGGAGTGCAACCCAGAGGTCCCGAGTTTTATAATGGAGATTCTCGGGAACGGGCTTCTTTGCATTTTGGCACTCTGAACAGGAAGGCTCACGCACGATGGAGCTGTCTTCTGTTTGCAGTTGTAGTAACGAGGGACTATTTATTTTTTTTCTTTCATTGGCACGGGATATATATAGTATATATATATATATATATATAATATATAATATAATATATAAAAAAATAGATATGTATATATAGAGAGAGAGAGAGAGGGGGAGAGAGAGTAGATGAGAGAGAGAGAGAGAGAGAGAGAGTTATAATGA
>NC_087208.1:68763804-68808804 GCF_015104395.2 Macrobrachium nipponense | reverse complement strand
ATGAATATTAATGCGCTTGTGAAGCACAGTAATTTATAAAGATAACATTGTGTGTGTGTATCTACATAGAGAAAGTAAAACTTTTTTTTACTGCAAATTGGGTTAATGACATGTGCCTTTTTTTTCGCATTCAACCACTTGCCTATTCCACCCCCCCCCCCTTCCCCCCCTAACATTAATTATGTAATATCCTTCTGCTTTTGCGGTTTGTCACGTTATATTATCTTTGTGTATATTGTTTCCATTTTGTTTATTTTCCTTCCTGTTCTACTGATTTCCTTTACCCGTGGATGAAGTGATATTGCACATGTTTGCATCGTAACGCTGATAATAAATTTTATATGACGTCCGCATCACATTGAGCTTCCATTGAGAAATGATATTTATTTCATTATCAGTGAGTAAGGAATGTGTGTACTGAATTCTTACTCATCAAATGAATGTTGTCATTCATTATTTTTCTTTTATACCCTTGTGTTTATGGTTAAGATTTTGTTGAGCGTTGATATTCTTTGTCCTTGATTATGCGTGATTATGGATTCTGGTTTCAGAATTATCCATTGAGAATTTACGTGAAATGTCATGAATACTGATCCTGATTGAGTAACAATATTCATTGTTTTTCGTTAGACATGAATGCTGCTACTGCTCGAGTATTTATATTCGTTGCTTCAGATTATAGAAGCGTCTTGGTGCCGAGTTTATATAGATTCCTTGAGAATACATTATTCGTTGTCTCTGATACATAAATAGTAACACTGAATATTTTCATTGTGGGTCGATTATACTTCAATGACATTGAGCATTGCTTGGACTTTCTTATTGTCAGTTGTTGCGAAATGGGGGGAGCTTAATTTGAATAAATGGTCAGTTATTGGTGAAGCTTTCGTGTCGGTGTTATTGTCAGGTATGTCATGTAGGATTAAATTGTTATTATTCAGAAGATGAACCCAATTCATACGGAACGAGCACCCAGGGGCCATTGACTTGAAATTCAAACTTCTAAAGAATATGGTGTTCGTTAGAAGAAACAAGTAAGAGGCGAAGGGAAACAATGAAGATATTTATTTCACTTATTAAAAGAGGAAAAAAAAATATGTAGAAAACCTTATAATAATCAAAATTATCTAAATTATGAAGTGGTTGTATTATTTATATTATTTGTATTTGTTCAAATTCTCATTTATGATTTTTTAAGGACGATCAGCAACTTTTAAATATATGAAATGTATGAAGTTGCTTTTTATTTGTGAATAAATAAAGTCTCCTCGTTGCTGTTGAATATTTGTTTTATATAATCCGGCGATTCTTTCAAAACTTAAGTCGGTAGTTCATATATATATATTTATATATATATATATATATTATATATATATAGTTAGTATGTATGTATGTATGTATGTATACTCATATATGTGTGCTGTATCTATTTATAGGACGAAAGCCTCAGGAAAATGACAGTCAGGAGATTCATGTTTCCATATGTTCTTCGTGTATTAAATCAAGTGCATCTCCTGCATACACACATATTTATGTAATATATATATATACACATATACATACATATATACACACACAATTTCTTATATTTAATTGCTGTTGGTTGTACATACCTTACGGTGTTGATTTCATGATAAATATAGAAATTATTTGAAAACTGGCACGCTTGTTACATTAAAGGTTGTTTTTAATGATACACATAATTTTCACGTCGATGATATATATATAATATTTTTTTTACCATGAATGATAATTATATGTTGGTGATGCACAGGATATCGACGTCGATGGCATAAGTTGATATCGGAATCCCGGAGTCTGCCTGAACTGAAGTTCATTGACATTTTGTCGACCTGCTGAATTATAGCCTTCATATTTCATGATAATTACGAGGTTCTCGTATAGCCGAATTGAGAAATATTTTTCTTTTTTCTTTTTATACCGTGTCACTTGGGTAATTCATAATTTTTGGTTGTGCAATCGTAACAAGTTAGTATATCTTATTTTTTTTATTTTTTATTATTATTATTTTTTTTTTAGATTTGCCAATCATGTGGAATTCAGTCATAATACTGTAGATTTACTAGGCTAGACTAGATCCTCTTGGCGAATGATTGCATTGAAATCAGTGGATTAACCTTGACAACGGATACTTTCGTATAGATGAAAATTAGAGATCTGCGCTTTTTGATGATAAAGCGACTTATTATTGAAACCGGAACTACATAATATATATATATATATATATATATAATATATATATATAGAGAGGAGAGAGACCCGAGAGCAGAGAGAGAGAGCGAGAGAGAGAGAGAGAGAGAGATGAGGGGGGGGGGGGAGCCATTGCACTAATGTAGCCATGAGGATGATGAAGCATAACATTAGTGTATTTTTGTTTGGGTAGCTTGTCAGTTTCTTTTATTTTCCCCATTTTTCCCTCCATGTTTGTAGGCTCAGGTGACTGGCAGAATCTGAGTAAGTGACTCTTGCTGGAATTCGTGTGGTCAGGTGTTCGTGGCTTCTTCTTCTCCTTTTCAAGATCAAAGAGACAGCGGTAGAATTCTTTTAATGGACTTTTTTTAAAAGCGTTAAATGATGGATTTTTAAATATGGTTAAATGATAGATATTTTCACAGCGTTAAATTATGGATTTTTTAAAAGCGTTAAATGATGGATTTTATAAAAGCGTTAAATGATGGTTTTTTTGAAAGTATTAAATGATTTTTTTTTCAAGCGTTAAATGATGGATTTTTTTTCAAGCGTTAAATGATAGATTTTTTTTCCAGGCGTTAAATGGTGGATTTTTTAAAAGCTTTAAATGATGGATTTATTGAAAGCGTTAAATGATAGATTTTTTTTAAAGTGTTAAATGAGGGATTTTTAAAAAATGGTTAAATGATGGATTTTTTGAAAGGTTAAATGATGGTTTTTTTTTTTTTAATGGTGAAATTATGATTTTTTTAAAACGTTAAATGATGGATTTTTATTTTTAATGGTCAAGTGATGGATTTTTTTAAAAACGTTAAATGATAGATGTTTTTAAAGCGTTAAATGAAGGATTTAAAAAAAAAATGGTTAAATGGTGGATTTTTTGTAAGCTTAAATGATGGTTTTTTGAAAACATTAAATGATGGATTTTTTAAATGGTTAAAGATGGATTTTTTAAAGCGTTAATTGATGGATTTTTTGTAAGCTTAAATGATGGTTTTTTGAAAACATTAAATGATGGATTTTTTAAATGGTTAAAGATGGATTTTTTAAAGCGTTAAATGATGGATTTTTTGAAGCTTAAATGATGGATTTTTGAAAACGTTAAATGATGGATTTTTTAAATGGTTAAAGATGGATTTTTTAAAGCGTTAATTGATGGATTTTTTGAAAGCATTAAATGGTGGATTTTTTAAAAGCGTTAAATGATGGGTTTTTTAAAAAGCGTTAAATGATGGTTTTTTGAAAGCGTTAAATGATGAATTGTTTTTAAAGCGTCATATGATGGGTTTTTAAAAATGGTTAAATGATAGATTTTTGTGAAAGCGTTAAATGATGGATTTTTTTAAAGCGTTAAGTGATGGTTTTTTGAAAGCATTAAATGTTGGATTTTCTGAAAGCGTTAACTACAGTAAAAGTGAAAATACCCAATTCTGTAAACAAAATGCTGGGATCTTAAAAACAACACGTTATACAGAAGTAAGTGAGGCGCTTCATTGATGGACAGATGGAAAAAACCCGAGTATAGTGTACGAGTGAGTAGGAAGGGGTATGTGGCGCTGAACTGGGCAATATTTCACATCCATCGCGGTTGACTTGTGCAATGTTTATTTAAAAGAAGCCATTAATGCCACGCTTCGGCTGTGCACACACGCCACAGCCATTAGTCTGGTTAATGGAATGTTATTAAACGCAATCCACAAGGAATCTATTGTAGCTTTAGGTTTTCATTTCCGTGTTTGTTTTGTTCTTGGATTCCCTTCCTGCTTCTGTTTTTCCTGGCTCTGGTATCCTCTCTTCCTCTGAAGAAGCAGGTTATCTCTTCTTTCATTCTTGGTGTCGTGGGGCCTGGGCTAGAATAGGATGTCAGGTTGACCGTCCCATTTTACCCTTGACTCTTTTGAGAGAAAAACAAAAATATACCTTGACCGGATTAAGGAATCCCAGCAGTCAAAGCTGAAGCATTGTGACCTCGAATCATCTTTGGGAGGTCAAGTTATGTGTCGTCTGATTAGTGGAAGCTTGAATTTCAAGTCACTGGGCCTTGTGGGCTTGTTCCATGTGAATAGGGTTCATCTTCTGAATAATAATAATAATGGAGGAGCAGATCCACTATTATGTAAATGTACATAAATTTAGATTTAAAACTTTAAGGATAGCTTTCGGGAATCTGTTCGCTTCCCTTTAACGATAGCTTTCGGGAATCTGTTCCTGTTCGGTTCCCCTTATCAGTCTGATTGATAAGGGGAACCGAACAGATTCCCGAAAGGCTATCCTTAAAGTTTTAAATTTAAATATATGTACATTTACATAACTGTGGATTTGTTTCTCCATTTGAAGACTCGTGCTACTATGAGGATTTTTAAATAATGATGATGATGATGATGAAGGATATGGGATATGCCAGTATAAATTGTCCCCATAATCATGGAAACACTAGGCACGTTCACAAGATCCCTGCAGAGGAATTTGGAGAAACTAGTTGCCGAAGTAGCTCCAGTACTCATGCAGAAGAGCGTGTAATTAAAAACAGCGCCTATAGTGCGAAAAGTGATGGACTTCTAAGGAGGCAGGATGCAACCCGGAACCACACACTATAAATGCCACCCTGTTTCCGAATAGGATGGCAGATACACCAAATAATAATAATTTAGGCTAGCAACCTTATCCCAGACTATTAGCTGAGAATCGGAGATGTAAGTAACACGTTCCTGGGCCATTTAGTCTAAGCAGTCCAAGTTAAACATAATTGTAGGTCTTGTCTCTTAGAGCCAGTCGATGGCTGTATCTGAACAAGAGGAAATTGGAAAAATGTTTGAAAAAGTAGGCGTAATCTGCCGAGAAAACTAGGTTGGAGGGAAGGGAGAGCACAGGCAATATGAGAGAGAGAGAGAGAGATGCAGCTTTAAATAATTGTTTAATAAAAGTTGAAACCTCCTCATGCGTTCGACTGTTAAGAATTTTCTTTCGATGCTTTGAATCCTTGAAAAAAAAATCGAATATCTTTTTTTTATTTAATGACCTGAATGATAATAATTCTGTTTACGTGTATTGAATTCTTTTGGCTGTAATTCCGAATTGGTGATAAGGTTATTTTTACCTGGCGAGGCGGTGATTACATGACAGTAAAACCAGGTTAAGAGCTTGTCAGGTTTAATGTTCAACTTCGATATCTTAGATTCATAATAGTAACTTTAATAACTGTTTTGAAAGGTGATATTAAATAAAGACTGTTCGGCGTCGATTCATTGAATCTGTGAACAGTCATTGAAAATATGCAAGGCGTCATATGTATAACTAATAAGAAAATATAGACAGAGCCACGGGGATTGGATGATTATATTTGTGCTTCCAATAGTTTTGTGGAGTAACCGACTATACTCTGTTTTTTTCCATCTGTCCATCCGCCTGTGGTGTTTTTGTATGGTAACACTGCGTCCCGGCTTTAGATAGTTACATTCAGCTTACATTCAACTATTATAATAATATCCTATTTCGAATATTAACTGTGTAATTCGCATATAGTAAATTATTAAAACACTTTTTTGCAAATGTACACCCAGATATCCTTTTATTTACCTAAAACTTACACATAGCGTAACTATCTATAGCCCGGGTCGCAGTGTTACAATACGAAAATATCACAGGCGGATGGACAGATGAAAAAAAACAAAAGAGTATAGTAATTGGCATCAGCGTGAGATGAGACTCAGAAAATTCTTGATGTTCTAAAAGTTTCCGAAGTATTTATGGACAGAAGTTCTTTGTTGTGTCTTGGAATAAGAATGCATATTCGCAGTAAATCGGTATATATTTATTTGTTTATTTTTACTGATTGGTAGAAGGAAGCAAGAAATCAGTCGTGGGTCGGGAGCTGATATGAATGTTCAACCTTAACTCGCTTCAGGGGTATTTCAGTATTGTTTCGTTTGTTCTTTAATTGACCATAAAAACTTATCTATAATATTTTTAGCCTTCCGGAATTTGGCCCCCCTCTCCTAACAGTTATTTCATTGTGTATGTGCGAGGTTTTCCTCCTGTTCCGAACCTTTCAAACCTACCTACTCTCAATTTCCTTTTTGCGTTGATTGACCTCATAGGTCCCAGTGCTTGGCCTTTGGCCTAAATTGACTTCAATTCAATTCCTGATTTCAATTCAATTCCTGACTTTGATTGTAATTCTTAGGTTTATTGAGAACTAATCTGTATCGAATAATGGAGTGTAAAAATGTGCAGATTTCTAACGAAGACGGTGAATATTTAAATATTATAAAGAGCTCTATGTGAGTTTTAGAGACATTTAAACAAAATGTGAAAACCTGTTCAAACAATTCTTCTTTATTATATTGACGGGTAATGAGGGACTGTGTTGTTATTAGGATGAAGCCTAGTGTAGAGTAGTCAGACATTGGGCGGAGGAGTGATATAGTAAAAAAAAAGGGAAACTAACATTGTAACTACCTTTTAAACAATATATTGACTTTGGTTGGGGCATAAAACTCACTCTCTCTCTCTCTCTCTCTCTCTCTCTCTCTCTCTCTCTTCTCTCTCTCTCTCTCTCTCGGTTTGCTGCATTTTGTACTTGGTACTTTCTTATGCCTTAATGTATATATTATTTGTGATGTGTGTGTAATTTTTTTTAAATGGTACCCCAGATATGTGTACATGTTAGGTAGGATGCTTGCATCTTTATTTTTTTATTTTTATGTATTTTCTGTCTACTTTATAACATATCTTTTCGGTCCTGGATGTACTATATCAATCTTCAAGATGTAATTGAGACGTCAGTAAATGAATGAAAGGCTTCGTCGAGTATTAATGCTTATGGTGTAAGTGCAACTTGTTCGTTTCAGCAGGATCGAATAGTTGTTATGGTCATTCTGCAATTTCTCTATACGTCGACAGTCAGCCTTTCACTTCGGTCTCATTTTTTGCTTGATGGTACAGTAACGGCTTATATATATATAGTGTATATATATTATATATATATATATATATATATATATATATATATATATATCGACCTTTGGTACAAGGGACCATTTTCATTTGGTGTTATTAAGTCGATACTGTTTTGATTTTTTTTTATCTTTTATTAGGGGAAATATTCATTATTTTACAATATTAACAGAATTACATTCAGAGTTTTATCCAAGTTGACTTAAATTTACTAGAATTTAACAAAAATCTTATCTTGTATTTTTACAAATAATATTTTTTGTGTAGTTACCCATATAAGATTTTATCAGTATATATGTATTTTTATTATCCTTGATTTTATGAACAACCTTATACCATCTTTTTCATCTTTTATTCCTGATTTGTGGGGTAACCAGATACCAACAACATAGTCACAAATTAAAATGACAGCAGTGTTCCTGTCCTTTCTTGAATGTGCTTCAAAGATACTATTTTGATTCAGTGTTGTACTTTTAGTTCGCTCATATCTTGAGCTGTTTTCAAGTGTATAAATAATGGTGTTGCAAAAAGGACGTTTATTTATTTTAGGGATTAAATACTATAACAAAAACTTGAACTCATTGACTTGCGTCCTGCCAGTCGTTGAGTTGTATGGCAAGTAGCACCATTCATGGTACTGAATGAAGATGGCAGGTAGTGTCAGTCATTGCTGTAAATGAAGTTGCGAGAGGCAGTGTCAGTCACTGTATCGTGTCAGGTCGTGTCAGTCATTGCAAAGATTTAAGTTGGGGCAGGTAGTGTCACTCCCTGTAGGGAATTAAGTAATTAAGTTGCATCAGGTGGTGTTAGTCTAGAGACTTAAGTCTTTAAAGAGGATCATCCTCAGTCAGTTCATGTTGTGAAGACGTTTCCTTATTCAGCTCCTTCTGCAGCTTGTCCAGTTGGGCCATTCAGTCAATTCGATTGTATGTCATTTAGGCCCTCATAAAGTCAGTAACTCAAAAGTTATTTTTGTTCTGTTATGCAAGTCAGTGCGCCTGTATTAATTTAATTGTCACTTATTGACTTTTATGTCCACCAATGATTCTGTCAGTCATATTTTATTTTCACGCTACTTTTATACAGTTATTTTATCATTAATTCAGTCGATTTGCCCATCATTTGCTTTTTCAGTGTAGTCATTCATTCCTCTTGGCTGCATATCATTTTTCACAGTCTGTCAGTTCGTGTGTGTGTGTAATTCGCTTGGTTTTGGGTGATTCATTCAGTAGTCTTTTAAACGGTTCTCCATGCTTTGAAATTATCAGTTCGGCAAAGTGTGAACCAGGTAAATTCCACCTGTTTCCAATTCGCTTGTCTTATTTATTCATCACTCGTCAATCTTCCTTTGTTTTAGTTGAACCCGAAGTCTCTTGACGAATATTTGAAGGGATCTTAGAAGTCTCGAAATGCTGCGTTAGTCGTATGTTTGTGCCTTACATTGAATCGAATCGTGTTCAGTGTACAGATCTGATAGAAATAAGAGTACAAGCTAAGTATTACTTGCTCCGGTTTCGCTGTAGTCTGGTTTATTTGCTAATGTGCGTTCGCTTTTAGAAAACACTTGTGTGTGTGAGAGAGAGAGAGAGAGAGAGAGAGAGAGAGAGGAGAGAGAGAGAATGGTGGTGGCTTCTATGATAGGTATTCATACTTGTAGAAGTGCGGATTTGAAACTCAAATGTTGTTATTATGTAAAAGTTAACAAATATAACTATGGCATCCCCAGAGAATAGTTGCAGCGTTAGAGAGAGAGAGAGAGAGAAAGGAGGAGTCTGTGTTGAGCTGCTGTGGTATATTTTGTTTTTTTCCCGGGTGGAGTGACTCGTCAGATGGGAGAACACACGGTCTGTTGCTATGCGGGTATTACAGTGCTACGGCGCTCTACGATCGGGAGAGAGAGAGAGTGAGTTATTCTCTATCGGGATTATTGTCTTAAATAAATGAAGACCATCTGATAAGAGTAAAAGAAATATAATACCTTTGTAATATTTTCACTTATCTTCGGTGTCTTTGTATGTCTTCTTGAGCTCTCACGAGTACTGGCAGATGTGCTTGATGTCGGGGAGTGGTTGGGTTGGGGGAGGGGGGGAAGCAGAGGACGTGGAAGTCACGTGATGTGTCGTTGGTTTTCGCGTTTTCCTTGTGTGATTGAAGACTCTCTCTCTCTCTCTCTCTCTCTCTCTCTCTCTCTCTCTCTCTCTCTACGCAGTAGTTAATCAGTTATAAATGTGATTGGAGGTCCAAAACACATGCTATTATAAGTTTGTATTTAGTACTACAGAAAGGAAAAACTAATAGTATAAATTGACGCGGCTGGGTTTCGTTATCTAACCTGGTCGTAAAAGAATAGCTAGGCTAATCCTATAAAAACCTTTAAGGCGTGGTTAGTTTGTAACTGCATTAAGGCAGGGGGGCGGGGGAGGGGTGGTTCTTCATTGGTCTGCAACCGGCGAGATGTGAGTTACAATGATCTTCGAATTGTCATTTACATTGCTCAAGTCATTGTTTTCGATGATGGGAACCCGTTTTTATTCTATTTATTTTTTATTATATTTTTTTCGCGCGTAGAAGTCGATGTGCTTCTAACTTGATTTTGTATATGTATGTATATACATAGTAAATTCAAGTATGTAATACACTTAAAATAAAAAAAAAGATGTGTATAATCTAAGCTGGCTATTTATTGTTACAAGAAATATGATAATACTTTCATCGGATAAAATTCTAAATGGAATTCTGTTAAAATTGTAAAATATTGTATATTTTCTCTAATAAGAAATAAAAAAGTTGATTTTGTCTAACGGAAAGTTTTTTTTCTTTTATCGAAGGGGAATTGTAAAGTAGTAACTTATAAAGCGTTTGCAAGACATCGCTTTTAATTGCTTTGCAGGGCCTAACATTCCATTATCTGGCGTTCGTTAATACGTACCTTGTGTTAGATCTAGTTATGATTATTAGTCTTGAGTTTTTGACTTTTGTTAAATATTGGTCGGTGCCATTCCTTATTTTTTGCCACCGATCACCGTAGTCGGTGCGGCGGTAGACAAACAAATCAGTCAGTCAATTGTGCCGGTAATCCTCTGGTTAATTTACAATAAACGTCTTATTTGTTGTTGATGACGTTATTTGTGTAATTCGTCAGACACCTGTTGGTTTTCTGTTATTTGTTATTGCATTTGTTGTTCAGCATCTACCTACGTCGAAACATTGGTGGGACCGTGCCTAAGTTGGGCGGGAGAGAGAGAGGTAGTTCCACCCCGGGGGGCTGGGGGCTGAAAGCGTAGTGGAAAGTGGAGGGTGGGGGTCTTACCCCTCCTTACGTAAGGAATATATCGGAATCCCCCGCTCCCATCCCCTTACCGACGCTCCCTGCCCCCCCCCCCTTCGCGCGCTGTTGTTGACATGGCGTGTACTGCACGTGGATCTTAGTTCGATCGAAGCCCTTCAACATTTCTCTACTTTAAAATATTTACACCGATTACATTTTGCCCATTGGCTCACTGGCATGCATAGAATTGCATTTGGGCATTTACTTTTACACGTTTAAGAGTTCGGAAGCCATACATTTTACCTAACACTTTGCCTATGACGTCACCGGCTTCTGGCGGGGTCAACGACCTCGCAGCGTCCCTCGTGCGTTCGTACGTGCGTGCTTCGGGTGCATTCCCGCTCTCGCCTTTAAATCACCACGAGCTCCCGTCAACACTCTTCCCGCGCCTTGCCTGCTGCTCTTTCTTTCATTATCTTCCTCCTTGTTTATATATGTTATGCTGTGTGGGTGATCATGCTCGTCGAAACGTCAATCCAAGTCATTTTAATCCCCAGGAACACACACACACAGTTCCATAGGGAAGTATGGACATCCTTGGCCTGCATTTTGCAAGTTATTTAGAGCATGTATAATTGTAGGGTTACCTCATGGTGAAAGTAAAATGGAAGCATTTTTTAAGTAATTTCATGGAGTTGTTAGAGCCAATTCATAGTCATCTCTTTGTAACTCATGACATGTGATAATCTTTAAATCTGAGACATTATTCCAAACGGTTTCAGGAGAATGTTATTCTACCAATGTATAAACTGTAACTTGCAAATACAAGGGTCCCGTGCGACGACCCAATAAACGGTAAATGAACAGTCGATATCGAATGTTCTGTAACAAGGAAGTGGACTGGAAATTTCCACAGTCTCAGTCACAACAAGGAAATGTTTCTTGAATTCACGGGATCTGAAATATTGATGAACAACCGCACTTGCGTTGAAAGCCAATCACAGTCAAATTTCTTAAGCCACTGAAAAAACATACTTGAAAGCCAGCGTTAAAAAAAAAAAAAAAGAAAAAAAAAAAAAAAAAAAAAAAACTGTTGTTACCGGTCAAATAACAGTAGGGCAGTTTCCATGCAGTTCGTCATTTACCGCCAGAAAAGAAACTGTTCAGTATGCCTCAGATCCTTTATGTATAAGGAACCTTTCTCGTCCAAGACGAAAGCGGCCTTAATTATTTTGAAACAGGACATTTCACGAACCAGGAAGGCTTCATTTAAATTGTGTTATATACAGATATATATGTATGTTATATGAGTATCTATATACAGTGTATAGGTATGGGTATATGCATGTATACACATAGTAAATTCAAGTATGTTGAGCTATTAAAAATATAACTATTTATTGATTCTGTACATAAATTACATATATTGTATATGACTTTTAAAGTGTATTTTTTTAAATAAAAGAGAAAAAAAATAACGTTTGTCATTCAGAACACTTGTCAAGGACATCACGGCGAAAACTGTCGTGAAGACAAGAGGGTTTGAATAAATATTGAATCTTGTTCAAGAAGAAAGTCTGCTGTGGCTGGACATCATTTGGCATTGTTTGGCGTAGTAATGCCTTATTTACGGCAAGCCGCCGTATTAACAATCTTGCGAACTGTAGAAAAATACGCCATTTGAATTGAATTGACTCCAGTTAACTGTGCAGCAGTACATAGAGTTATATTTTTTAAAAATGAAAGTGAGGAGGCAAGCATTAAAGATGCATGGTTTATTATGTATAATTTTTACGCTTTCAGCAGTTACAAAAGTGACCGAACTGTCTCCGAGTACATGTACTCATTAGTTATTCTTGGTTGCAGATTGCCCAAAAAACTTCCCAGTTAATTTGGTTGAGCTCGATTGTTTATGCTTGAACAAACAAGCAGAAATGTAAAGCTGTTCATCTAAATCGAACATTTAGCCCGGAGCATGGGAAAGCTTTTTTCACTTGGCATATATATAATGGCAGTAGGTTGGTTTTATTCTTACTTATGTTGGCAGTAATTGATTTAATAAAGAAATGAGCCTGTCAGATTGTAGATTTAGTTATAATTGTGTATCCTCTTAGCGATTGTGCATTGCTTCTCTGTATCCTTGGTTTTCGAGTAAAACTTTGACTGTAAATCTATGGAATACACAAGCAAGTGATATTTCCCTTCGCTGGAGAGATATCGTCCAAGTTACGTAACAATTCGCCGGTGACAAGTGTGCGATGTCTGGCCCCACAGCAGGTGAA
This sequence comes from Macrobrachium nipponense, assembly GCF_015104395.2. NCBI lineage: Eukaryota > Metazoa > Arthropoda > Malacostraca > Decapoda > Palaemonidae > Macrobrachium > Macrobrachium nipponense. Next base: position 68,796,087 of record NC_087208.1, on the reverse strand, counting down.
AGCCGTCATATGTTCACTGGGATTAGCTGTTCCCAGGGTAGTAAGTTGGCAGTAGCCTACTCTGGTCGCTTATAGAATGCTCGAATGTAAACACGGCTAAGGTTCATCGGCATGCTTTTGATGTCTTATCTAAGACGAAAGCTTTGCCAAGTCACACCACACTTAATCTGTGGCACTGTTGCCGTATCCGCACTGATCTTGCCATGGGATTCGGTGCTGTTCCGATGGCGTTTGGCTGCCCTCTTGGATCCGATGGGAATAATGGGGATTTTCCTTTACAAATGATGCCACTCAGACCACGTTAAACCTCATTGATATTAAAATATCGAGCGTTTGTAGAGTCAGCTGTTGTCCTACGTAACGGCCATCTCGTACCCCTCTCCTCTTTGTGTGAAAAGAAACGGGCTTTCAGAGTGCAGACTTGAATTGTGTTGCAGAGGTCACCCGCCTACTCTCGTGTAAGACATCGTCCCCAGTTGTAATGCGTTGGAAGCTGCAGTTTTAGAATTCTTCCAGGTGGTTTTTGGCCAGACTGCTGACCTCGGTTTAGGTGATACGCTGTGGTTTCCGAGTCTTTCAAGCATCCCCTTCAGAGGTTTCGGGTTCTTGCAAAGTCGTGTTGAACCTTCATTGTCCCGAGGCGCCCCTGTCTCCTGACGAGGTCATTTTGTAGTTCTTGACAGTCCCAACTTGCAAAAGGGTGAAATAAAACCACTAAAGAGATGGAAGAGATGGTATAATTTCGCCCCATTCTCAGACCTTATTCTCAGACCTTGTTCTCTTCATTAGAAGCCGCGAGGGCTGGAATGAGGCTACTGTGGATGTAAATGGGCAATTCTTTTTTTATCTTTTTCTTGTCGTTTCAATCAGCTGATCTTCCCTACTCACTGGGCCGTTGCTTTGACCCCCTCCTCTCTTAAACCCCCGTTCTTAGGTAGCACAACTTGTGAGGTTACTTATGGATTCGCCACTGCTGAGAGGACAGAACCCAGAGAGTCACACCAGTCCTCCTACTGCTGATATTATGTCCAGGGGTAATGCTCATATGAGGCTTAATCCACAGCATACCAAACAGCCATTAGTTGGGATTCATTATTGCGGTAATTCTTAATTTGTGAAGCCTTCGAAAACTCGGAACAGTAAAAGAAACAAAAATTGCAACGGCAGATATTCCCGGAAGTAGAATCTGGTTTGTTATACAACGGGCCTCCTCTTTGTCTCTGCCTGCGTTGTCTTTGGGTCCCTCGCTTTTCAGGTCCTTATCCCCCCCTTCCCCCTCCCATTTTCGTCCTCCTCCTCCTCCTCCCCCTACTCTAGTTGCCACCGAGCCTCCTGTGAAGGATGCTAACAATTATTACACAAGGAGAAAGAGGGGAGGGAGTCGGGAGTTCCCCGGGTAGGGAGAGGGGTAGGTAGCATCGAGACGGGATCAATTGGTGAAGTTTCTTTCGGGGCCTTTCACTGCTACGAAGTCGATGATTAGGTGAATGATGCTACGCATCAAGTGCTCTCTCTCTCTCTCTCTTTCTCTCTCTCTCTCTCTCTCTCTCTCTCTCTCTCTCTCTCTCTCTCTCTCTTGGCGTTTATTGAAATAACAAGAATCCTACGACATATAGGGTATCAGTCTCATTATAAATAAATTTCTATGCATATCGTATGATTTTGAGCTTTGCAGAGCTATGATGTTCTCCTATGGAAACTCTCTCTCTCTCTCTCTCTCTCTCTCTCTCTCTCTCTCTCTCTCTCTCTCTCTCTCTCTCGTGGCAGAGTAGCTTACGTAAGAATACGGCATTTAGGGCATCGGTATTATTTAAAAAATATCTATGCATAATACAAATGTAGATTTTTTTTCTTCTGTAAAATGCGTAATCTTTACATAATAAGTACCATTCAAGTGTCTTGTTAAATGTATGTTAAGAGAGAGTCTCATGAGTGTGCGAAAAGAGAAAGTATATATAAGCCTTTAGATTTCCTCTCATTTGAACGTGGCAAATAAAAAAAATTCTTTTTGATGTTCATGAGTTTTTATTTAATTCAAAATATATGGTAATTTATCATGAAATCTTGGATTGTTGCACATTTTTAATATCTAATCGTGATAAAGTGCGAAGACTGCAATCTCATTATTTTGAAATCCAGTTTCTGCGGGGGATTTTACATATTAAAATCGTTGACTAGCTTTACTTGGGAAATCTGACAAGAATTTGATTAATGTAACAATGGTAGTTTTTTCCCTTTAGTTCGATTTTTTTTTTTTCTTTTTGCAAATCAAAAAGCCTTTGGAAAGATATTCGAAACCTATTCGAAGAAATCAACCTCTCTTGCTGGGACATTTCTTTTCACCATCGAGTTGCAGGGAAAGTATTACTTTTTAAGTAACCACTTTTTAATGCAATTACTCTTATTCCATTGAAGCCAGAGTTCCCATAGTTTGCGTAACCGCTGAATAGCAATTATCTTTTTGTCAAGTCATAGTTTCTGTACCAAGACACAGTAAAAGTAATAAAACTGTGTTGGAATTTTAGATACAGGTAGTGGATTTTGTGTTGGCAGTTAATCGAAGTGAATTCAAATTGAGCTAATAATGGTCGTTTTAAAGACGAAGTTCTGATGGTAGTTTACCGATCACTGGTTTTAGAACGAAATCCTTTATGTTATCAGATGAGTAGAATGCTTGGGGAGTTTTTGGACAAGTGCATGAGCTGAAAAATGGTGTTAGGTTAGGTAGGTTAACATGTATTAAAACTTAGGTAAGGATGAAGATTATCACCGGTTAGCATGTTTTAAGATGTGAATTGGATAATGTGACATGCATTGAAATGTGAATTGGTAGATTAACATGTTTTAAAATTTGCTCAGGTCAGCGTGTAATCATTAGGTTTTAATGTTTTGAAACGTGAATTAGTTTAGATTGATGTCATACATTGTCAGGTTATGGTAGCCTGTTTTATAACTTGCTTAGGTTAGTGTTTAAACGTGATTATGTTTAGCTTATTTTGAAATGTGTATGGTTAGTTTAGGTGTATCAGATTTGATAAGGTTAGGATTGTGTGTATGTGTGCGTGTGTTTGTGTTTTAAAAGGCGTAGGTCTTGGAGGAAGTACTAATTTCTCACATGCATGGAAACAAAGTATTTCTCTCTCTCTCTCTCTCTCTCTCTCTCTCTCTCTCTCTCTCTCTCTCTCTCTGTGTGTGGGCCTGTTGGTGGTGGTGTTTGTGTTGTGTGTGGTGTGGCTGACCACCGGGGGTGGCTGCTTTGTAATCCTTGAAGCATAATCACGAATTGTACTGCTCGACAAGAAAGTCATGATTTGTATTCCGAACTTCTTTTATGTCCAGCTTATCTATCGGATCTCAAGCATTGAACAAAAGGATACATTCTGTATGATTATATAGGAAAAAGTGAATCATGTCCACGCACATCTCTCTCTCTCTCTCCTCTCTCTCTCTCCTCTCCTCTCCAGTCATCTTCTCCCCACTCTCTCGTCTGCATCTCTCGTCAATCTCTCTCTCTCTCTCTCTCTCTCTCAAGCTCTACTGGTTAAGAAACTCGCATTACTAACAAGAATACCTCGGTTCGAGTACCATGCGATATATGGGAAAGACAAAAAACAAGGAAAAATATATGAGAAATATAGTAACTCAGAATGTGAACTAATAGCGGTAGAATTTGAATCTGAAAATTAATGAACATAGTAATATATAGACCCCCTAATCGCCAAAGAGTTTTGACATAATGATAGAAAAATTGGATGATATAATGTAGAAATCACAAAGAGGACTGGAATATTCTCCTATCTGGGGACTTTAACTTTCCTTCGTAGACTGGAAAGAAACGAATAGGAGATTGTGGTTGTATTTATACATATAAAAAAAGAGAGTAATAGTAGTGCAGAAGATAAGAGGCAATTCGAAAAGCTATTAGATATGCTACTAGAATACAACATTCAACAAATAAATCACCTGCCAACAAGAAAGGAAGATACTTTAGAACCTAATATTTTGTGAAGCGGAGGTGAATTATGTTAAAGAAATAATAGTTTATTATGCAAGTATTTCAGACCTTAATGTCATAGAATTAACAGTCCTTTCCAAAGCAAGTGAAAACAGAGATAAGCAAGAAATGAAAAAGTGGGAAGGATATGGAAAATATAAAATGGTCAGAAATAAATGAAGAATTAAACAAAGATTGGGATAACATTTTCGTAGTGATGACATAAGGGTAAATACGGAGATATTATATAAAATATTAGAGAAAAGTAAGCATCAGTTATGCATACCAAGAGACAGAAGGATCTTGTTCCAGAAAATCAGAAAGTGGAAAAAAAGGTCTTGCCCAAAAAGAAAAAAAGCATGGAAAGTTTATAGAACTAAAAAAGTAAGATAGAAAATGTAGAACAAAAGATTATATAATCAAAAGAAAATGAAAAACGGGACTTGGAAGAAAAAACCCTAGTAAATATCAAGCAAAACCCCAAACTATTATACTCGTACGCGAAAAAGAGGAATAAAAGAAGAATAGAAATAGGCCCTCTAAGAATTGAAGGGAGATTAATGAATGAAAAAAAGGAAATATGCAACATATTGGCAGAACGATATAAAGAGAGAATTCACCCTAGAATTGATAATGAAGATAATGATATAGAAGTAAGGGACGAAAATAGTGAACATTTAGCTGACCATAGATATTAATGAAGCTGATATTGTGCAGGCTATTAATGAAATTAAAAATGGAGCTGCTGCAGGTCCTGATGGTGTCCCTGCTATTTTGTTAAAGAAAGTAGTTCATTCTATCGCAAAGCCACTTGCAATATTATTAAGAAAGTGTAGATACAGGCAAGATTTATGATGAGCACAAATTAGCATATATTACCCCTACTTTCAAAAGTGGATCAAGACTAGAGGCAAGTAATTATAGGCCTGTGAGTCTAACATCACATATTATGAAAGTGTATAAAAGGGTAATGAAGAAAAATATTATGAAACATTTAATAAAAATAATTGTTTAAATATAGGACAACAGGTTTCGTACCCGGAAAAAGAAAAGTACACAAACCCAACTGTTAGTCCACCGTGAGAAAACATACAAAAATATGAAAAGCGGAAATGAAACAGATGTGGTTTATCTAGACTTTGCAAAAGCTTTTGACAAGGTAGACCATAATATATTAAGCGAAGAAAATTAGAAAACACATATAGTGGATAAAGTAGGAAGATGGTTAAAAGAATTTTTAATAACAGAAAACAGATAGTTATTGCAAACGATGAGAAATCGGATGAAGCTAAGGTAATATCGGGTGTGCCACAAGGTACGGTGTTAGCTGCATTACTGTTTGTGATTATGATTGCAGACATAGACAGTAATGTTAAGGACTCGGTAGTGAGTAGTTTCGCCGATGACAAGAATAAGTAGGGAAATTACTTGTGATGAAGACATGAACGCGCTACAAAGAGACCTTAACAAAGTATATGATTGGGCAGAGGTAAATAGGATGGTATTTAACTCTGATAAATTTGAATCAATCAATTGTGGAGACAGAGAAGGAAAGCTATATGCATATAGGGGACCTAATAATGAGACAATCACAAATAAGGAAGCAGTTAAAGACCTTGGGTGTGATGATGAATAGGAACATGTTATGCAATGATCAAATAGCAATTCTATTGGCAAAATGTAAAGCAAAAATGGGAATGTTGCTACGGCACTTCAAAACAAGAAAAGCTGAACACATGATTATGCTTTATAAAACATATGTTCGTAGTCCACTTGAATATTGCAATATGATATGGTACCCACACTATCAAAAGGATATTGCACAAATAGAGAGTGTACAAAGGTCCTTTACAGCTAGAATAGAAAAAGTTAAGGACCTTGACTACTGGGAAAGACTACAATCCTTAAAATTATATAGTCTAGAAACAGGCCCAAAGAGAAACTGCTACATGATAATTCAGGCATGGAAACAGATAGAAGGAATAGCCGAAAACATCATGGAGCTAAAAATATCAGAAAGAGCAAGCAGAGGTAGATTAATAGTGACCAAAACTATACCAGGAAAAATAAGGAAAGCACACATGACATTAATCCACTACGCACAAGCATTGATAATGCAGCGTCTATTCAATGCGTTGCCAGCTCATCTGAGGAATATATCAGGAGTGAGCGTAGATGTGTTTAAGAATAAGCTCGACAAATATCTAAACTGCATCCCAGACCATCCAAGATTGGAAGATGCAAAATATACCGGAAGATGTACTAGCAACTCTCTGGTAGACATTAGAGGTGCCTCACACTGAGGGATCTGGGGCAACCCGAACAAGATGTAAGGTCTGTAAGGTCTGTAAGGTCATTGTTTTTCATACTCTTTCAGCACAAGAATCTACACTGTTAAGGAGGACTATTGGAAAGGATTGTATATTTGCTTTGGGAAAGATTTCCGCCAATTTATGATGTTAAGCTGAAACCGAAGATGATCTTATTATAATTTTGTAATTCTTTGAACTTTAATTCTGTAATGCTTACGTCATTGTAATCTGTAAACTATCCCTATATAATTCCTTTTATATTTTTCTTGTATTTTGATACATTTTTATTTATTAATTCATTTTTCTTTTTTGATAAGTATGATTTCCTCTTTCTGTATTTCTCTTAACTTCCGCTTACTTCTAAGTTCTTCCAAATGAACACCATAATTCTTTGGAAGCTTGAATTTCACGTGTATGGGCCCCTGTGGGGTTGTTCCTTGTGAATAAGTTTCATCTACTGATGAGTAATCATTTTATTATTATTACTCGACTAGCCATTAATGCTGTGTTGTTTGCTTCATGTTGAGAAGTACACAGCTTCGCCAATAAATAATATTTTTATTTCTCGTTAACACTGTTACACAAGTGATTTCAAACTTCAGAAGCGATGGAAAGACTTGAGCAAATAAATTCGGGCTAAAAAGGGCGTGGCCCTTCTTTGGTTGGTCAGAGGTGATTTAATGTAATTTATTCTTGTTATGATAACGACGGGGGATAGTTTTGCTTCTTTTCTATACACTAGATTGCCTTTGTGTGTGATTTTTTTGTTTTAGTTTGTCATTTGTTTGTTTACCTGCAATGGTTTTTTTTTATGTTTCCATTCTATGGAATATTGTTAGACAGGTTCCTTGGATGTTTCTTGCTTGTCCATGACCTTGTTTAACAATAATCGTAATAAAAGTCCCTCTAGGGTTAGTGTCGTTAGTGTACCTCATGCAGTGTACTGTAGGTATTGATTAAGGTTCTTTGCAGTGTCCCTTCGACCTCTAGCTGTAACCGCTGTCATTCCTTTTACTGTACCTCCGTTCATATCGTTTTCTTTCATCTTCCTTTCCACCTTTCCTCACAGTTAGTTCATAGTGCAGCTGCGAGGTTTTCCTCCTGTTACACCTTTCTGACCTTTTTCCCGTCAATTTCAGTTTCAGCGCTGAATGACCTCATCGCTCCCAGCGATCGGCCTTTAAGCATAAATCCCATGTTCTGTTCAGTGATACCAATAGTTATAATTTATCAGGAGACCTCATAATAATGGCTTATCGCTTCTCTTCAGCATGTTCCTGAAGAGGCTTAGAATATTACGTTTAGACTTTCGCAACATTAGGATGTAAATCATGTGTGGCCTTTTCTGGTGCTGTTAAACAAATGATTAATATACCACCTGGCGTTTACATACCGCCCATTTTATGTCAAACACACCCCTTCTGAATGTTCATACATCTTTTGAATTTATTCCTTGCTGTGTCCTCTTAACCTCTCGTATTTCGCGTTTTTCTCTTACCATCTGTTCTTCTCATCTTTCTTCGCTCGCTATTCGGTACTTCGTCATATCTCCACATGGCCATTGTACCGAAAGATACCTTAATATTAGTCCTTCAGCTCTCTCTCTCTCCTCTCTCTCTCTCTCTCTCTCTCTCTCTTTCTCTTTTCCCGTCTTCACATAGGGGGTTATCGGGGATATTGCCGTCAATGCACTGAACGTCGTGCACTGTAGGCATTACTAAAGGTTCTCCGCAGCTTCCCTTCGGTCCACAGCTGCGATCCTTTTCAATCCTTTTGCTATACTTACGTTTATTCTCATTATTCCAACGTAATCTCTACCCTTTTCTAAAGAAGTGGTTCAATTATTCCATCTTTGTACCCTTTCCGGATTCAGTTATTTTCATCACTGAACGACTAAGTAGGTCTCAGCGCTGGGCCTTTAGCCTGAGTTTTACATCCCAGTTTAAATACCTTCATCTCCCTCTCATGAGTATCGAACGTCCGTCCACCTCGATTTCTTTGGCCGTGTCTGATCAAGCATACCGTGGACCAAAAAAGGTTGGGTTCACTTACGCCAGCGAACTCTTCTGCTGCCCGGGTATTCACTGCAGGTGTTGCTGCTCCAAATGAAAATTCATTCATTATGACATACCCGATGTCCAGCGTTCCTCGGTTCTCTCCTGCCTTTATCAGTGGCCGCCGGTGCCCGCACCTCTTGTTCGTGAGATGCATTAAACCTGATTTCTCTCTCTCTCTCTCTCTCTCTCTCTCTCTCTCTGAGAGAGAGAAAGATTTCGGAGTTGCAATCCCTATGACGTCACAATTCCTTTTAAGCATTCAGATGGTCTGCCCCTCTTGACGTCACTGAGAAACAGGTTGCGCGAAAATGAAAGGGGGTCTCTTTTTGTAGGGGATGAATAGGGGGGGGGGGGGGGGGGGGTTGTTCAGGAGGGAATGGCTTGTTGGAGGGATACGAGGGGTCAGGGTTGCCCCAGGGAGTAAGGACCTCCACGAAGTAGGGAACTCCCTGGAAGGAGACGACGGAGGTGGTGATGATGCCTGATAGCCTTATCTTGTAAGGATTGGGTTTGCAGGGGGCGCGGAGGTGGTGGCTGGGGGTGGGGGAGGTTGGGGGGTGGTTTAGTCCTAGTTTGCCGGCCGCTCTTTCATTATCCTCGTGGCTCCAACCAAGCGTAATGAGACGCCTTTTTGGAACGCTTCAAGTGCTTATGACCGCAATAGGTACTCGCTGGAGAGAGAGAGAGAGAGAGAGAGAGAGAGAGAGAGAGAGAGAGAGACTGGTATTTAAATGGGTGGGTCGAGGATGAAAATCATTTGTAAGAAATAACGATAATATTTAGATACTGGTTATAGGTAGAGAGAGGAGAGAGAGAGAGAGAGGAGAGAGAGAGAGGAAGAGAGAGAGGGGTGAGCTTAGAATTTAAAACCTAGAAAGAGCTTGCAAGGGTATAATATATATATTATATATATATATATCTATGTATATATTATATATATTGTGTGTGTGTGTATATTATATAAATACTAGATATCTATAATATTATATATATCTAATATATATATCTATCTATATATATATATATATATATATATAGATATATATATATATATACATAATAATATTTTATATGTAAGTATATGGGTGTTTTAAAAGCTAGTATGAGGAATAGTATTTATTAAAAGTTCAAGATAGAACAACATACATGTAAACAGATGTTTGAACATTCTATGTATACACTAGAATTAATAATGTTCATGTAACTCTGCACAATATAGCTGAAACCAGCAATAAAAAAAAACAGCTTTTATCTGATTAAAAAATTCTCAAGTTTTGATGTTACAAACAATAATCTCAAGTCGCTCCTTGAAAGAAACTTTTGAAGTTTATTTTAAAAAATAGTCGTTGTTTTCGTCTGGGGAATAAACATTTGGAGTTACTGAAAAAAAAAGTAGTTTTTATGTTCTCTTAGGTGGAAATGGCCAAAGTTTATTGTAAATATGATTGGTTTTGAGTGCTGTTGGGAAAAATTCTTACAAAGGAAGAATTCTCGAATTTTTTTTTTGTGACTTAGTTTCAATAGTAATAGAAGAAGAAATCAAATTAAAAATCAGCCGTGGAAACAAAATTTTTCAGTGTCTTGTTGGAAATGACTTTTTAAACAGTACATTCATATTTCCATGTTATTAAGTTATGGATCATAATAGGATACGATTTAAATCAATATTCCTTAAAAATGAGGGTATTTCTGAAAACATAACAAAGTGTTATCATTTTGAATGTAGGTATGGAATGTTAAATGAATTATTATAAGAGAAATTTCAGACATGTATGAGACGACTCAGTGGTAGCACATACTGAAAGTGCTGCAGTAAGTGATCTCAGCATTGAAGAATTCGCCACGGTTGAGAACTAGTTATTGTTGCTTGAAGGCAAATTCCAACCTTTTCGCTCTGAAGAAAAAGCACACACACACACACATACACTTGTGACGTTGGAGCTAAGATTCTGTTGAAGGTGTACAGAAAATGCTATAAATATCGTTGGATATATGAAAATGCCAAAAACATCAGTCATTGGATGCCTGAAAATAAATAGTAAAAAAATTTGGATGTCAAAAAATGACAAAAACACCACTCATGGGATATCTGAATATGCAAAAAAACATCAACCAGTATTTGTCCAAACATGCCAAAACACATCACTCATGCTATGTCTGAAAATGCAGAAACATCAGTCAGTAGATGTCTGAAAATGCAAAAGCATCAATCAGTAGACGTTTGAAAATGCAAAAACATCACTCGTGGGATGTCTGCAAAATGCCAAAGACGTCTATCATGGAATGTCTGAAAATGCAGAAAACATCAATCAGTAGATGTATGAGAATGCCAAGAATATCAATCATAGGATGTCTGAAAATGCCAAAAACATCAATCATGGGATGTCTGAAAATGCCAAAGGCATCAATCGTGGGATGTCTGAAAATGTCAAAAACATCTCTCAAGGGATGTCTGAAAATGCCAAAACATGAATCATGGGATGTCTGGAAATGCCAAAGGCATCAATCATGGGATGTCTGAAAATGCCAAAAACATCAATCAAGGGATGTCTGAAAATGCCAAAAAAAACATGCCAAAAACATCAATCAAGGGATGTCTGAAAATGCTAAAAACATGAATCATGGGATGTCTGGAAATGCCAAAGGCATCAATCATGGGATGTCTGAAAATGCCAAAGGCATCAATCGTGGGGGGTGTCTGAAAATGCCAAAAACATCAATCATGGAATGTCTGAAAATGCCAAAAACATCAATCATGGGATGTCTGAAAATGCAGAAAACATTCAATCATGGGATGTCTGAAAATGCGCGCGCGCCACACACACACACACACACACACACACACACACACACACACACACACACACACACACACACACCCAAAAAAAAAATAAGAAAAAAAAAATCAATCGTGAGATGTCTGAAAATGTCGAAAACATCAATCATGGGATGTCTGAAAATGCCAAAAAACATCAGTCAAGGGATGTCTGAAAATGCCAAAAATGTAACTCATGGGATATTTGAAAAGTCCCAAAAATCAACTGGTAGAGTCTGGAAAAAAAAATCAATCATGGGCAATCTTAAAATTAAAATAAATCAATCAGTAGATGTCTAATACCGACAAAAATGTCAATCATAGGATCTCTGAAAATACCATAACTGATAGTTGATGGAATGTCGCAAAATGCCTAAAACATCGGGGAGCCCAATGATATAATCAGACTACATTTTTAAATGCCACAAAAGCCGAATATCTTGAGGATATTTTAGACAAAGTTGTATATAGATTGTGTATTTCAGTGTGACTGCAGTAGTGATGTATCGCCAATGGTTTCAGAAGTACTGGCAGCAATGTGATTTCTGTATTAATCGCTTGGTCCTTAAGACCTAAATTTCACAATCAATCAATCAATTTCTGTATTAATTGAATCAGTAATATGTATGTATATTAGTAGTACGAGAGAGAGAGAGAGAGAGAGAGAGAGAGAGAGAGAGAGAGAGAGAGAGAGAGAGAGAGAGAGAGAGACTCGTTTACGTTTTATATAACCAAAAGCATCACGGTCTGAATAGATAACACTTGGTTAATAGGAGTTTGGAGATTATTATTATTATTATTATTATTATTATTATTATTATTATTATTATTATTATTATTATTATATAGCAACGGAAGCAGTAACGGTAACTATAGGTAACAGGTGATAATAGCAACACTTGAGTGTTTAGCGGAAGCATTTGGATTGCTACAAGTAAGGTGCGCAGAAAGCCGGTAGGAGCCTTTGATGAACAAGTTTGTGAGCTGCTGTGCAGCTAGCTGCATTATGGTTCTTGAGTAGCCAAGAAAAGCTTGTAGAAGCATCTGCTTAGCATCAGAAGCTATTGAACACTTAACAATAACTAGGGGTATGTGGAAACTAATCATATTTAGAATATTTATTTTTAAACTCATTGTTTATTTCATTTGCATTTTCATTAATTCTCACCATAGCGCAGAATGACCCCATGGGTCCCAGTGATTGTCTCTATGCCTAAATTTCACATTCCATTCCATTCCTACATGGAGCTAACTGCCTCGCCTTCAAAGCTAATAGGAGCGACTGCATAGCAGTTATCAGTATGTATGATCGTCCGTAGTTGGTAACTGCAGCTGCCGAGCAGTGACCTATAGATATAGTAGATTCACATCAACCATGCATTTGATGTCTAGGCCAGTCCCTCACGACGCTCCTGATTGGCTGTTGATATTGATAAGTCAATCACAGGGCTGGAAACTCTCAGTCGCTCTCGAGAGTTCACATAGACAGAATGTATGTTCCACCTCTCCTGAAAGACGTATCCCTCAGGAGAGGTGGAATAGATCCTGCTCATGTGAACTCTCGTGAGAGACTGAGAGTTTCCAGCCCTGTGATTGGCTTATCAACAGCCAATCAGGAGCGTCGTAAGGGACTGGCCTAGACATCAAATGCATGGTTGATGTGAATCTACTATAGTAGCAGCATCTGCTGTGCAGATAGGGCATATGTAAAGCAGCTACGGAGACGCGGATCAGTTGGCAAGGGCATAAGGGGGCGGAGCCCATTCACGTAATATGTGGTCATGGGTTATGCAAGTTTGAATACGTAACAAAACTGAACGTGGTTGGGGATGTGGGCGAGAGATTTGACAAGCATAAAGAATTTGGTGGCTGGAAATGGTGCACTTGAAACGCTTTCCCCACAAAATTATGGAAGGGAAATTTATCTTTCTTCTCACAGCCTGCTTGTCTATGTTGAAGGTCTTTTAATTATTATTATCAAGGAGGTCATATTATTTTGTGTAACTGTTAGGTGAAATCTTTAAAAGTTATCATTGGAGTCTTTTTTTATAATATTTTTGTCGTCCTAGAGAATAGAAGTCCAGAATACAAAAACAGCAAAACAGCTGAATTGTCATGAGATGAAGATCATAATGGTGCAAGTACTGCGTCCCATGAGTTGACCATGCACGTAAAGCGCATACTGAGGATGGTAATGGTTTGTGTTTGCTTTCATTGTTGGAATATTTTTTCCAGAAATGTAATTCCTGCTTGCTTTTTTGCTTACTGATTATAGTTGGGAGAGGGGCCACTGATTTTACTTCAAGTGGACTTCATTGGTTGATGGCACTGAGTGACGAGTCATTTACCGTGTTTTAGATATATTTTTATTCTTTGCCAATGTTTGCATCACAACATAATATTAATGGATATATTGCATAGAGAAGGGATATAGAGATTACTGTATAAAATGGAAACAGATATTTGGAAAGCATAGGTTAAATTTAGTTTTAGAAGTAGATCTCTTCTTGACGCGTGTTACTGTATACAATTTCAGGTATTGTTTATTACAGTGAACAAAAGCTTACAAAAAGCCTAAAGAGACGTGGACTTGCAAAATAGATTTTCGTAAGATTGGAATACCCACACATAAAAATAAAGAAAATTTGAGAAGATAATAAACAAACGTAAATTTAACAGCCAAATGAATACCGCTGAGAAAGAAGTAAATAATAGAGCTTTTACAAGTAGCATTAATGAAAGCCGTATTACAGATTTTCCCAACTTTCTGCTTGTACTTCTCTTTACCGTTTATTTGACTTTTAGAACAGAACTGGAGGAGGGGAATAGAAGACGCAAACTTTGCACCTGGGACGGGGAGATTTGAACAGCTCGGGAAAGGGGCGAGACAAAGAGAAATTTTGAATAGAACACAATCAAAAGGTTCATCACTGCCGACAACAATCGCTGGAGACTCGCTTTTTGTTATCCCTCCCTAGAATTCACGTTGGTATTATTGGATTGCTGCCCTTCGGGAAGATAATGACGACTTTAGCTATACAACTACATGTTGTTTTTGTTATTATTATTATTATTGTTCTTGATGTATTTGTTGCCGTTGTTGTAGTGTTGTGGTATTTGTTGCTTTTGAATTAGAATTGGCATGTTTCGTAATAGGAAGAGCAAAGCTTATCTGCTGTTACAGGAATGCACTATAATAAAATCGTCTCTCCTTTGAAAGTTGGTTTCTCTATTGTTGGTGGAGGGAGACCTGTGAGCCAGCATTGGTGGGATGGAGATGGGGGTGGGTGGGGGGGGGGGGGGGGGGGGGGTGGCAGATTATTCCGTAAATTCTCGAGAAACGAGTTTTCCCTCTTCAACTCTCTTCACTTAAAGGGGAACGTTTGTTTATGTGTGGCAACGGGCCGCTCTCTCTCTCTCTCTCTCTCTCTCTCTCTCTCTCTCTCTCTCTCTCTCTCTCTCTGGGCCTGATAGCATAGTATAACCGTTCACGAACGGGAGCTTTAGATCGGGCCAGTAAAGAAAAGGTGTGGGTTTGTTTCCCAAAACATTTGGTATTCCTGTGTTGATCTAAGTAGCGATTTATATACCTGGTTGTCTGTCCACTTTTATGAGCTACAGTTTAATAGATATAGAAATAAAAATGACAGGCATTGAATGACCATTATTGCGTCGATATATGTATCGTCACTTCATAATTAAAGACGATAGTAAGTCCACCAGGTCATCCTTATCCCACCAATCTGAAACTCTCTCTCTCTCTCTCCTCTCTCTCTCTCTCTCTCTCTCTCTCTCTCTCTCTCATTGATATTAATTTCCGTAAGAATCCATGTTCTTCCATTTATGGAAGTTATGTAGTTATTTCTTCAGGTCATTTGTCAATAAATTGCATTTGTCAATTTTTTAATCACTTGAATTGCATTGTTTTTATTGGCGGTGTTGCATAGCAGTATTGTGTAGAGAGGACATGAGGACAAGTGTGTACACGTAACTTCTCCATTGCGAATGTTTTCACATAATAATCTCTTATTGCAAATAAGTGCTCCACAGCTGGTTTTCTGTTGCAAATGAGCTTCCTGCTGATCCTCCATAACAGATGAGCTTTTCGGTACTAGATCTCTATGCACAGATGAGCTTTCAACAGTTGTTCATTAGCATCTGTTAAAAAAAAAGAGAGAGAGAGAGAGAGAGAGAGAGAGAAAATCTGCTCTTTCTCTGCAGCGAAAGAACTTTCTCCTGGGGACCCGTGACGAGCTGCAGAGCAAGAAATGGAGCCCTTGTTTTCAGCGGTGTCCTTTGTGCCGTCGAAATTCGACTCCTGGCACCGGCGGTGTCCCTTTTCAAAGATCACTCGGATTTGGGCGGAGAGCGAGATACTAGAGGAGTCACAGAGAGCGAGTAGGAAAACCACTCGTGGTGCATTTGGCAGGGTTACGCAATGGTGGTTTTCATGTCCTTTTCTGGGCCTTTCTCAGAAGATATGCTCTTTTTTCTCTTTTGTTTATTTATTTCTTAGAAGACTACCTTTTATCTTTTCGTCTGGAAGTTTGGCTTTCAATGGCGATATGACTTTATTTTTCTCTTGTGGTCTTTCTGAGAAGATATTTTTTTCCGGAAAGTTTGGCTTTCAGTGGCGATATGACTTTATTTTTCTCTTGTGGTCTTTCTGAGAAGATATTTTTTTCTGGAAAGTTTGGCTTTCAGTGGCGGTTTGATCATTGTGGTTTTGCCGAAGACTAAAGCTCTCACGCAAACGAAAGTTTGGCTTTTTGTTGGTAAATTTGAATTATTACTGGGATCTTGTTAATTTCGTTATTACTGGGATATTTTTAATTTGTTGATGAATTAACACCCAGGGGATTTATTGTGATTTCAACTAAACATGGATTTAGTTATCATTAGATATTTATATATGACCCTTTTCCCATGAACAGAGAAAAAGACAGCATAGATCTAGGCCGCTGCTTCTCTATCTTTTCATACACTCGTTCTTCGCTGCTTTTTAGGTCGCTCCTTGAATTTTGTTTTCTCTGCCACATTTGGAGGTCTCTGTAGGTCATCCTTTCCTCTTCCCCTTTCTAACAAGTATGAATTGTTATTCATAATCTCATACCCCAAAACACTGACCCATTCTCACCCTGTCTCGTTTTCTTTTGCCACAGATACTACTTTAATAGTATCGTCTCAGGAACTTCAGTTCGTTTTTCCAGTAAGCGTTCGTACATAACTTCCATAGCAGGGGAGTTGGCTTAGCAGTACTTTCTTAACATTCTTACTACATTGGCTTCCTTAGAGAAGACAAGTGTCTTACCAATATTGTGCACACATCATGCTACCTTCACCATCCTTTATGTTTACTCCCAAACGCTTTTTATATAAGTCAGCTTCTTCATTTCTTTCAAAACCCATATTGACATTAATTTCATCCTCAGTCCTCCAGGTATCCCGTTACTTCCATAACCTTATTAAATTTTGTGCTTTTGTGTATAAATTATATATATATATATATAATATATATATATATATATAGTTTTCTGTAAAACTATTGAGATGGCTATCTATCTGTCCGTCCGCACTTTTTCTGTCCGCCCTCAGATCACTACTGAGCTAGAGGGCTGCAAATTGCTATGTTGATCATCCACCCTCCAATCATCAAACATACCAAAATGCAGTCCTCTACTTTCTGTAGTTTTCATTTCATTCAAGGTTAAAGTTAGCCATGAACGTGCGGTTAGCACCGCTATACAAGTGCCAACGACACAGGCCACCACCGTGCATTGGGTAGAAGTTTCATGGGTTGTGGCTGAGTGTCATGAGCTGTAGCTGAGAGTTTCATACGTCATTATACGGCGTACAGAAAGTCGATTACGTCGACGACTTCGGCGCATTTTTTTTCTTGTTTTTTTTTTCTTGGAAACACTTATAACTCTTTTAAATAATTTCTGCTGTTTGTGTTCATTATCCACAGTCAGTGCTGTGTCATGTGCAAGAACTTTCATGGCTTACTTTCTTTTCCTACAACTTTGCACTCTCATCCGCTGTCCTATTCTATGACTTCTCTTGTCCTTCCATCCTGAAAGATATTGAACAGCCATGGAGACATACGGCATCTTTGTCTCGGGCTACTTTGACATCAAACTAGTCACTCTCGTTGATACGGTCATTCGTAACGTAATATCGCAAGAAAGTTTTAATTGCTCTCAGCAGATATTTTCTATACCCTGGATTCTCAGTATCCTAAATATTACCTCTCCATCGATTCTATCCTAAGCAGCTTTTAGGTTCTTGTATGTAACTTGCAGAGTAGAAGATTCATGCATGAAATAATTGCCGATTACTAAAGGATTGTTTACTTCGTTAAAATTCAAAATTCATTTAGTGATCCTTAAATTTTATTATGCATTTGGAGAGAGAGTTTTTCAAAAAAGGATCGAGCAATACGACTTTTATGTGCTGTGTGATGTCATACAGCTTATGTAGTAGTAGGTATTTTGCTCCTCCCGAAATGTAAAATGTACAATGATGGTTGTATATGTGATGTTGATTACAAAATTGTCTGTAATTAGGAGGCCCTTGTGCTGTAAGTTATGCGCCTCATGGATTTTTAAGTACTTTAGAATTTTTTTTTTTCATAAAGCTCTAATGTTAATGTGAATTTCACCAGTCTTGTGTGAATTTATAACTTTCAGTAGACTTTGTAAATGCAGTTCATCTATATGAATTAATAATAATAATTAATTAATTAATTTTTTTTTTAGTGAGAATTTTACCAAAACAGTATGGTTCAAAAAAAAAAAACATACAGTAATTTACTGGATGATAGAACTGATTCAAGTAACAATTACTAGTACACTGTAAATACTGTACTCATGGATGTACTTTGTACAGTGAAAAATAATTGCATTTATCTTTGTAAGAAGCAGCGAGGTAGCAATCGTCTGTGTTTGCGGGCCAACAACAAGCTTTAACGCCGTTAAGTGTGCGCGCGCGCAAGCCATTGCGTTTGTACGTGCGAGCTTTATGTAAGGGCGGAAGGTGACCTTTAAAAAATGGGAGACATCTTATCACTAGTACCTGAGGCGGGCAAGGATTGTTGTTACTGTGTACATGTACATGCACACCAATACACAGGCGCACTGTATATTTGCATGTATGTAATATATATATATATATATATATATATATATATATATATATATATATATATATATATATATATATATATGAGAAGTATGCATATTGATAGTACTCTTGCGTGAAATGTAATTGTGTATGTTGCCAAAATTCATATCAGATTTCACGCTACAGTGTCCGTTAGGGAAAATTACATATACTTTATTTACAAATATAAGATTATTCTTGTGAATGAACACATTGTCAAAAGGACTTTTATCCTGATAATTGCTCGTAAGTAGGAAGTACTTTATTGAATATATACTAATTAGATTATTTTTTCCAGGTATGTACTGAAATTGGTCCATAACCAGACACCACTAGCAAAGTGCCGAAGTGGCGGTAAGTATTTGGCATGGTTTTTATTTCTTAACTTTTATTTTCCATTTTTTTTTAAATGTGGATTAACAACATTAATGCCATTGATGGTGGTCGGCTTTTTGTGTCTAATAGAAAAGGGGAATGTACAGAAACAGAATGGTATTGGTGGCAGCGTTGCTAAATGATATCCTAATGTTCAAGACCCATGAGAGGTTCACTGACAAAGAATGAATTTCATTCGTGTACGAACTTGATTTTATTAACTTATTTTATCGTTGGGTTTAATTTTAAATAGATATCGTTTCCTGAGAAGCGCCCTGATGCGGGCCCGAACAAGCTAAATATTATGTAGTTTGTTTTTCGTTTACTGATTCGAGTTTGTCAAGTATCATTACTTTTGATTGATGGAATTTTTTTGTGATATGTGTGTTTATTAGGCTTTTTATGCCCACAAATATTAAGCCACAAATATCAATTGATATCGATTTCACTCTACCTTGAAATAACCTTCACCCTTATTTCCGAATGGTCAAGTTGGCTGGATATCACTTTCTCTAACTCGAAGGCACTGGTTCAAATCCCATCCGGACAGATGTACCTGTCAGTTATGATTATTCCCACGGTACTTTGAATTCATATTAATTATATATATATATATATATATATATATATATATATATATATATATATATATATATATATATATATAAAGGTTTTTGCCACGAATGAAAAAAAATGAAAAGCGAGATAGCCAATCACTTTCAGTCTAGTGCGACCTTTACTCAGTTGTGCCTGAGTTAAAGGGTCGCACTAGACCGAAAGTGCTTGGCTATCGCTCACTTTTTTTCATTTTTTTTCTTCGTGGCAAAAACCTTTATTTATACATAGCATCGCGTTTTATATTCTTCGTGATCAAGTTATTATCATATATATATATATATATTATATATATATATATATATATATATATATATATATATAAAATGGACAGAGACCAAAATATTCATTTGCTTGTTAATTTATTCAACATATGTAAGTTATATAGGGTATATGGGCGAGTGAAAGAAATACGAGCTAAATATGACAGCTCAAGTAATAAGTTTGGGTCTCGTGAGAATATTTTTCGTAGCTAAGTTCCTCGTTGGACGAGTGGTTTTCGCGCTCGGATATCAATCCGGTGGTCTGAAGTTCGATTCTCGGCTCGGCCAACCCGGAATCAGAGGAATTTATTTTTAGTGATAGAAATTCATTCCTCAATAAGATGTGGTTCACATCCCATAATAATTAGCTGCAGGTCCCGTTGGTAGGTGATCAATTGGTTCCTATGCCACGTAAACATATCTAATCCTTCGGGCCAGCCCTAGGAGAGCTGTTAAGCTTGCCGCACACTGAGCCCGAACGGACGCGCCCGAACGACGAAACGAAACGTCCGATAGAAATCGAAAGCATGCATTCTTACCTGACTGCGCACACTGGGCCACAGAACGGACCGAACGCAGACGACGCAGTATTCTTTGAAAGATATTTTTCCTGAAGCGTCCGTGGCGTCTGACAGGCTGGCGCATGCGCAGAACGACTGCAGCGGTTGTTTTGGAGAGGGTTGCTGAGGAATTCGGAGGTTAGTGTGATAGCAACAATTTGGTTTGTGTTTGTTAACTATAATAATTGCTTTCACAAAAGGAATTATTGTGAACATTCATTAAGTGTGTAACACTAAATATTGTTGAAAGCATGCAAAACAGTGTGCCTACGGAAAGTTATTTTGGTTTATTTTTGTTAACTTGTAATAATTGTTTCACAAAAGGAATTATTGTTGAAACAATTAATAAAAAGTGTATAACATTAAATATTATTTGAAATCTAACTTTTTCTTTTATTACATACCTGAGTGTAATAGCTAGCCGTTCCTCTGTTGAAATACAGCTTCTTAGTTTGTATCTTGTTGCATATGTTCTGCTTCTATATGTAAGAGTAGTTCACAAAATTTTCGTAGCTCATACGGAAATATTGGAAGAACTTTATGTTGTCCCCGTTTAAATGTGGGAATAATGTTTTATATTCCCCTTCTCCCTCCCTTGATTGGCATATATTATGTATCCACATTATTTCTCGATTATAATGAAGAACACATGACCTACTACCAACTCTGGCTGCGTCGGTTCCGTTCTGTGGCTTCTGGCTCAGTGTGCGCGCTGGACGTCGTTTCTGTTCTGTTCTGAGGCTTCGGTGGCTTCGGCGGCGGTTCCGTTCCGGCTCAGTGTGCGGCAAGCTTTAATCAGCTCAGTGGTCTGGTTAAACTAAGACATACTTCACTCTTTTTTCGTAGGTCATAACCAGTTCCTAATTGTATGAAATTTACACACCCGATGACGCTCAGATCCCGAATGGGTAATACAGTCAGTGCACCTCACTTGGTTCACCGTAGGCATTACGTAACGGTCTTGGCAGCGTCCCCTTCGACCCCTATATTCAACCTCCTTCATTCCTTTCACTGTACCTCCGTTTATATTCTTCCATCTGACTTTCCACCCTCCCTAATAGTTGCTTCATGTGCAGCTGTGAGGTTTTCCTCCTGGTACACCTTTCAAACTTTCATTCAATCAATTTCCCTTTTAGCGATGAAGGGCCTCATAGATCCCAGCGCTTGGCCTTTGCCCTAAATTCTTTGTTCTATTCTTCTTATCTATTATAACGGGGCTTAAGACATGCGAAAGAAACTGAGGGAGATATTTTCACACTTAATGATGTCTGACTGTCGTGAATCTTACACAAATTGCGTTTTAGGTTGAGAATTCAAAGGGTAGAAGTTTCCTGATACGTAAGTTACTGTGCAAGAATTTATTTTTCGCACGATGTCAAGTTTACTGGTTAGGATTGTTCATTGATGGTCTTTATGGAATTAAATTCCCTTTAGAATAAGAATCAGTATGAAAATGTAATTTCCATGAGTGAGTGAAGGAATTATCCCCCCCCCCCTCTCTCTCTCTCTCTCTCTCTCTCTCTGTCTGTATATATATATAATATATATATATATATATATAATATATATATATATATATATTATATATATATATACACACACACACATATATTCAAACACCTTGCCAACAAGTAGAAAAACCGAGTAAATTAAAACCTAGTGTGTTATGACATGTTAAGGAGTAAATCTGACGTAAGAAAGAATGGAAAAACGAGAGCAATGTTTTTTTTTTTAATATAATGTAAAAAAATAACCACAAAATTTTGGTGTTTTATTTTCGTAACCGCTTACGTGTCCACCAGAAAAAGATGCAGTCCTTTAAAGGAGAAAGTGTAGCTGTGTTTTGAAGAACGAAGCCAAGAGCGAGAGGTCTATAAGAGCATAAATACACCTTATAATTTTGTAGCAATAGTTAAGATTAGCAGCACAAAACATCCCAGTTATAAATGTCACGACGTCGCCTGTGGGTTAAGAGCCAATGTGCTTCTATTAAAGATTTATGTGTTTTTTCGGGTTATGCAATGTTTACTGACATTTTGGTCGGGGATGCTTTGAACATTATCCTTTTTGTAACCATGAATGTTTTGGCTTCAATGTTGCCACATGTATTTGTATTGAGAATGAATGCGTAACAGCGAATTCCAATCTATGTTTTCACAGTTTGATTTTGATTTACTATGCACCGTATCTCATGCACTCGCAGTTTGAAAATAAGTTACCTTGTATCTTTTGTTTGTCAGAAAGATATACGTTGTTTACAAACGTGCAGTATATTTTCCATATAGAGTTTTTTCTCAGTTTCCTGGTAATATACTTAGCTGAAGATTGTTTATAAACTATAAACAAGTCATTTTCTCTCTTTAAGTGATTTACTTTTAACTGCAATGTTTACAAACAGTTTTTCTTCTCTTTATGATGGTTTTCATGGTCGCTCAGCTGTGTAGTGTTGACAAAACTGCCCATCTTTTCTCAGTTTCAGTAAGTTCCATGGATATTCTTTGGCGAAAAACGTAGCATTTTTTTGCCAGCTATATAATTATGAGCTTAAGTACGCATAATTTAGAGACATGCAGCAGTATGTAAGAGTTCATTTTAGATTTAATCTGGGAGCTACTAAATCAACGTTCTCCAAGGCATAGATGCCCAGCAAATATTTGATGGCACTCCGGAGTTTGATTTAATAGCTTATTTGAATCTGTGTCGGGTATAATTTTCCCTCAACTTTCGTGTCATATGTCAGTGAGCATAATTAGATTTAAAATTAACGATTGAAGTCGGGTGGTGATTAAATAGGGAGGGAATTTTAAAGGTTCTAAAATTTAGAGGTTGGCGTTATTAGTTCCTTTTTTTTTGGGGGGTGGGGGGGAGGGAGGCGGTTAGTGCTGTCAGTCAGTGCACCTAACATGGTGCACTGTAGGCATTACCAAAGGTTGTTTGCAGCGCCCTTTCAGACCCTAGGTGCCTCCACTGTTTATTCTTTACTATATGTAACTTCTTTCCACTTTCTATCTTCAGTCTTTTTGCCCAACCACTCGAACACCTTCCTCTTTTAATTGTGTAAAGCACTGGATGGCGAAGAGTACCCTAGAACTTGGCTGTATAACCGAATTTTCATAAATCTACATCATCTTGTAGTTCATAGGCGTTGCTTTTATCCTCTTTTGGTTGATCCTTCATTAAACTATCCTTTCTTGAGAAGCTTTTTTATTTCTGTCAGACTGTGTTGCAAGAATAGTTTGATTAGGGATCAAAAAAAGGGGAAAATTGTCGCATTTGCAACCAGCTGCATTCCTGTACCAACGCTGAAGGGTTGGAAGCGCATCAGTGCTTGGATTATGGCTTCACCTTTCATAATTCATTCATTGATTACTTGGCGTATTTTATTTCATGGCACGTTCTGTGTGGGCGTTGAAATGGTGTTCGAAACAAGGACATTCCAGGAGAGATTCAACTAGTGACTAGCCCGCACTTATTCACAAAAGAAAAACTCGTCAAACATTTCTCCACTTTTTTTTCTACAGAAAATACCAGTTGTTTTCTGTGAACTCAGTACAGAATAGAAAACGTAGAAACTCAGACTGAATGAGTAATTTGCCTATTCCTTGATGACAAAATCCTTTTTCTTGATGATTACTTTAAAGTCGTATCCTATAAAGGATTCCATGATTAAAGAAATGAGTTGAAAGCTGCCCTTCAAGCAAGTGGGGTCCTTTGAGGAGTATTGAAGATTTTAAGGCCATTCAAGCCTACTTAAAGATCTCGTTGTTGTGTATCTTTCAAGAAGAGCCTTTTGAAAGGCTTCAAACATAAATACTTCCTAGGGATCAATGAGAAGATAGGACCAACCGAGTTGTATAGGACTGGTGAAGTCTTGTAAAAGGCGTATGGAAATAGTTTTCTATAAGAGAGTTTCTCTTAAAACAAAAGTAATTCAGTGTGACCAAGGGTCGGTGAGAGATTCCCAGGAAAATGGTTATGTATGTATTACTAATAGGAATTTTCATTGTCTTCTATCGAGTTTTCACTGCCAGCGTCGTCTCCCCATGATTGTGTAATAGTAATAGCGTCGTCTCCCCATGATTGTGTAATAGTAATAGCGTCGTCTCCCCATGATTGTTATTAGTAATAGCGTCGTCTCCCCATGATTGTGTAATAGTAATAGCGTCGTCTCCCCATGATTGTGTAATAGTAATAGCGTCGTCTTCCCATGATTGTTATTACTAACAGCGTCGTCTCCCCATGATTGTTATTAGTAACAGCGTCGTCTCCCCATGATTGTGTAATAGTAATAGCGTCGTCTCCCCGTGATTGTTATTAGTAATAGCGTCGTTTCCACATGATTGTGTAATAGTAATAGCTTTGTCTCCCCATGATTGTGTAATAGTAATAGCGTCGTCTCCCCATGATTGTGTAATAGTAATAGCGTCGTCTCCCCATGATTGTTTATTAGTAATAGCGTCGTCTCCCCATGATTGTTATTAGTAATAGCGTCGTCTCCCCCATGATTGTTATTAGTAATAGTGTCGTCTCCCCCATGATTGTTATTAGTAATAGCGTCGTCTCCCCCATGATTGTTATTAGTAATAGCGTCGTCTCCCCGTGATTGTGTAATAGTAATAGCGTCGTCTCCCCCATGATTGTTATTAGTAATAGCGTCGTCTCCCCCATGGTTGTTATTAGTAATAGCGTCGTCTCCTCGTGATTGTGTAGTAGTAATAGCGTCGTCTCCCCATGATTGTTATTAGTAATAGCGTCGTCTCCCCATGATTGTGTTATAGTAATAGCGTCGTCTCACTATGATTGTTATTAGCAATAGCGTCGTCTCCCCATGATTGTGTAATAGTAATAGCGTCGTCTCCCCATGATTGTGTAATAGTAATAGCGTCGTCTCCCCATGATTGTGTAATAGTAATAGCGTCGTCTCCCCATGATTGTGTAATAAAAATAGCGTCGTCTCCCATTGTGTAATTGTAATCTTGAGTTGTAAGTGTTATCAATATTGCGCAGGTATTAGAAAGGTGCTTTTACTGCCTTTTAATAACCATTGAATTAATTCCTCAAGTGTAATTAGTTGCAAAAGCAACCGAGCTAGCGAGAGAGTTTTTTGCACGACTTATATCATCAAGAATAGGTGCCACAGGTATGCTCTCTCGTACCAGAGAAAGCTTCTCAAGGCTACCTGTATCACACGGATAGATGGCGGTGCTTACCCGTGTTACGCAACTTGGACCAAAAAAAAAGGCACAACGATTTTTGTGTGTACCCTCTGGTGTCTTCTGTCAGCGGGATCATGTTGTTGCTCCCCCGGAACATATGCATTTCTTTGAGAGAGACTCTAGCCGTGTTGTTTTGATAGCTCCGTTGGAGGAATAGCTAACGTTGTGTGTGGTGGATTCGGATTAAAGAACAGATTCAAGGCCAAAGCCTCGTTACGTGTTGTATACAGTTGGGTCAATTATTCACCCCGTGAAGACCTGTGCTTGGTATATATATATATATATGTATACTCACGCATGGATGTGTACATATTGAGGCTAAGAGATACAGGGGTTGTATTCATGAACCGTGTTTGGTCTTGTAAATCATTTTCCTTCGCCAGATGAAAGGCTTATAAGGTACGGGGTGGGTTGTCTGGGTTGTCTGGGAGATCATTGAAGACGATCTAGGGCGGGTAATAAATTATTCAGTAATTTTATCGGTTAATCACTGAGTGTTATTTTATGGAAATTGTTCAACATTGTAAACAAATATGGAACTCTCTCTCTCTCTCTCTCTCTCGTCTCCTCTCTCTCTCTCTCTCTCTCTCTCTCTCTCTCAATATATATTTCCTTTCTTTCGCGCACACTTTGGCGACAGAACCAATTGCTGAACTGACCAGAAGAATCGCAAGCTGATCCAATGCACACACCCCCCCCCCCCCCATACCTTCCCCCCTCCTCACTCCTCTCCCATCCCATATCTTCTGTCTCATCCTCCTCTTCTTTCCCCCCCTCCCCCTCCCCTCCCCCCCTCCCCTAGTCCCTTGGATGTCTAGTGGACGTCGGCGTGACTAGCAAAGCTCCGCATTCCTCGAGCTTTTTATAGAAACTTGCTTGGTAGTCCAGCCGCCAAATTAACCTGTGCGTCTTAATGTCGTCAATTGCAGTCATAACTTTGAAAGAGGGATTTCCTCTCTCTCTCTCTCTCTCTCTCTCTCTCTGGAACGCGTTTTACTAACTTTTTAAACTTCATTTCTATTCGAATACCACTCTCTCTCTCTCTCTCTCTCTCGCTCTCTTCCTCTCCTCTCTCTCTCTCTCTCTCTCTCTCTCTCTGAAACAGTAATTGTACCTAAAATAAAATTGAATTATTTATGCTGGAAATCTCATAGCAAAGTTAGCACTAGCAGTTTGTGCAACAAAGAATGACCATTCTCCTCACCAGCTATGACACTAATAGCGTCTTTTGTAATACATCTTTAATTTGATGCTATCCAGTGATTTCCTCAAGAACACGAAGGGGGTTTTTTCCCCCGAATTTTGCGTTTTTCTAACTGGTGTCTTTTTCTGTGTTTCCCTTTACCATCTATTACTTCTTTCGAATGAACACCTTATTCTTTGGAAGCTTGAATTTCGAGTCATTGTCCCCTGTGGGCTTGTTCCATATGAATAGGGTTAACCATCTGAATAATAATAATAATAATAATAATAATAATAATAATAATAATAATTAATAATAATCTTGTCATAATGCTTGGAGGTTTAATATAACTTGTCATGATGCTTGGAGGTTTAATATATCTTTAATATCTTCTACATAAGTTTATCCTGCACAGTGCTTGCTTGTGTGCGTATCCGCCCTTGTTTTTCATTTTTTTTATTAGACTGTCAAATTTAAATTTAAAGCTGTAAAATTTCATGGTGGAAGTGATTTCTCAAATTTCTTGAGTACAATCATATAATATTATGGTATCGGGTCAAAGGTTTTGTGCTTGAATTCGTCGGAAAACCTTTTAACTTTATAAAATGGAATGGAGATGGCTTTACTTTGCGGAGACCGAATATGATTAATTAATAATAATAATAGTAATGAAGGAAGAAGACCCCCTCGGGAACAAACTTCTATGAACATCGTACAGCAGCTCTTAAAGGACGTACGTAAGATCAACAATCGTTTTAATAGCGTAATAATAATGAGCCTCGGAAGCCCGTCGGGATCCTGGAAATCCCCAGTGGCTATAACAAGGTACTACTGTACAGCGCGGAAATGTGAACAATTATCATACCGTTACGGTCGCTTTGGCGGTGTGAACAGCCACATCCAGCCACTCCGTCTCCGAAGCACAGCGTTTGTCACAGGAAGCCGTCAGCCAGCGCCTCTCACGATTTGGGAAGGACTTGACAACAAAATAATAGAGGAAAATAGCTTTGGCGGAGAGATTTATACGGTGGAGGGAGGGCCATTGTCGGAGGAATTGGAAATGTACGACGAGTTGGAGCATTGCATTAGTGCATGGTCTTTGAGAATTTTCTTCTTCTTCTTCTTCTTCTTGCCTGTGAGAGCTGTTGCCGTATCTACGTGTCTTCTTCAGTCGTGAGCGTTGTCTTGTGAAGTGTTCGGTATACCGTAAATCTCTCGGAGGACTTTTTACTATGGAACCAGACTCATTGGAGTGGTTAGTTATCGCGGTTTTTTTTGTGTCGTGCTTGCTGAAGTGGATTAAGACTACACACACTGCTGTATATATCTGTCTCTATTGGACAGATGTTTAGTTATTGCGGTTGCTTGTCTAAAAGTTTTCGTGTTGCTGGTGGGACGTTGTAGAGTTCGCTTTATTTACAAATTTTTGAGTTTGTCTTTACCAAATTCAGTAATATATTTTGTGTATGTGTGTGTGTGTGTGTATATATATATATATATATATATATATATATATATATATATATATATATATATATATATATGTTTCTGTCTGTGTTTTCTCGTCTTGGCGCAACTTCACTAAGAGCTCACTGTCGAAAGACTTGCGTTCGATCCTGAAGCCTGACGAGAGAAAGTACAATTTTGCCGATCTCATAAAGTATAAGTCGAGTATCTAGCGTAAGAACTGCACTAGGTCTGTGGTTGCTAGTTTGCCTCATTTGGTCGCAGCTATTAAGGGGGTGTGGTTGTGGGTGGGGGAGGGGAGAGTGGATTTCCTGGTACACACGAGAGTGATTTGTACATCATAAAAATACTGTATATAATATCAGTGGCACCCTGTATTCTCTCTCTCTCTCTCTCTCTCTATCTCTCTCTCTCTCTCTCAATAATCTTAAGAGTTTTGTGTATAATTGAATCAGTTAATGTGGATATAAAATTTTTTTTGAGTATATTGAATCTGGCTCGAGTATGTGATTTGCATTTTTAAGAGGAATGAAAATTCTCTCTCTCTCTCTCTCTCTCTCTCTCTCTCTCTCTCTCTCTCTCTCTCTTGTAGGTCACTCGAGCTAATTTGGAGAGTTTGAAACACACAAAACCAAGTGACGCCTTTACCTGAAGTTTCCGAAGGGAAAGATAACATAATGCCCTCAGAAGCCTCGACCATGACGTGTAATGGGTTCATCAATAACCACATTCACTGAAGCTGTCTTGACTTTGAAAGCTGAGGTCGGCATTTAATCTGACGCGCTGTATATTCTATTCTACCAACTCATGACTGTTTACGTAATGCAGCTTAAGAATATGGAGATGAGGACGGTGGAGGGGGGGAAGGGTAGTGGGGCTGGGGAGGGGTGGTGGTTGCTGGGTTGGTGCTTGGCCTAGAGAGATTGACAGGTATACCACATTCTTGACTTCGAAAAGGCTTTTGGGGTATTTCTAGAATTGTTGGTTATTTAAGCCAATGGCAATAAGTATAATGTTACCTTAGGTTAGTGAAATGTTATGTTCTACTTCTAATTCGGTGAATTATTTTCGTAGGCCTGTTTTCTTTTTTGTAATAAATTGCAAAATTGTCAAAGATATATTTGGCTATCAACCCAGAGATATAAACCAATTCAATTAACACAGTTGGTTCTTGCAGATCATTTTTTTTTAGTCTGCATTGACGAGCGCTAAATATCAATTACTAGAAGCCTTATATATACAAACCACCCTACCCTTCTTTTATTATTGCAGTGTTATGCAATGGTAAAGTCTCTCTCTCTCTCTCTCTCTCTCTCTCTCTCTCTCTCTCTCTCTCTCTCTCTCTCTCTCTCTCTCTCTCTCTCCTTCCTTCCTTCGTCAGGTACGTATAGTGTTTTTGCACATATGTTTACGTGGAACATTCATCGGTCGAAAATTAGAGAACAAAAAAAGTTGTTCTACGTGTGCCTCTTAAATTTCCGAGTTGAGGTACAGATTTCTAAACTGTCTCCTTTATCCAAAAACCCAAGTGGCATTAAAAAAATGAGGCTTCTTTATAATTATAATCCGGCAGCCATGACTTCAGTAACCAGATGCACTGATGTTGGCTGACGTTCAAAGCATGTGGTAGAATTTAATCTGACTTGGTATATGAAGTGTGGCAGCATATTTAACGCATATAAGCTCTGTTTTTCCTGGTTGTTAAAGTAACACAGCATAAGAATAAGGAGATAGAGAAGTGACAGATAAAGAAATGGGGTCTGAGAGAATCGTTGGGGCAGGGGGCTTGGCGGGTGGGGGGGGATAGCGAGTGGTATATTCCCAACTTAGAAAAGTCTCTAAAGTGGTTGTAGTTACTGCCCGTTATATAAATCTTTGGCAAAAGGTAAACTGTTGTCTTAGGTTAGTGTCAACGGTGGTGTTCTGGTCTGAAGTAAAAGGATTGTGTATGTATTTCTCTCATTTTATTATTTTGTCTATATATATATATATATATATATATATATATATATATATATATATGATATATATATATATTATATATTGTGTGGAGGTTCAAAATATTAACACTTACCAATGTACTTACAAACGCTTAACTTATTTCTCTCTCTCTCTCTCTCTCTCTCTCTCTCTCTCTCTCTCTCTCTCTCTCTCTCTCTCTCATTGTATCTGCGAATTTATGTCTGCGTTACGTAAGTCAGTCGTTGTTAAATTATATGACATACGAACAAGAATAATTCTTCCTTTTGTGTCAAAGGTGTCTTAAGATTGAAGTTAGTTTGTTGTGTCATTTCATTTTCTCCACTTATAATTTTAATAATAGTTTTTTTCTGTGGTTGATGAAATAAACCAGCGGTTAGGAGTCATGTGGGCGTTACTGGGACGTTTTCTGGCTCTTATATAAGTTTTTATCTCTCTCTCTCTCTCTCTCTCTCTCTCTCTCTCTCTCTCTCTCTCTCTCAGGCGATTGTAAAATAATCTCTCTTCATCTTATGGGATTTATATATCTCAAACGATAATTATGCAAACACACACTCTCTCTCTCTCTCTCTCTCTCTCTCTCTCTCTCTCTCTCTCTCTCTCTCTCTCTCTCGGGAGAATTTTTTCCTCTTGGTTCAGAAATGCTGCCAAGACTAAATTTACGTTACGGTGACTGAATTGTTTCATTCTCGCCATTTATATGTAATTGAAAAGGTTGGAAATGGTATATTCCTTGTATGTCAACGTTCCCTGTGAACTGTTATGGGGATCACCTGAACTACCTTGAAATTCTGACAGGGGGACATAATGGTGTGTGTGTGTGTGTGTGTGTGTATATATATATATATATATATATATATATTATATATATATATATATATTATAGTATATTATATATATGTTTGTGTGTGTGTGTGTGTTTGTATGTATCCATAAGTCCTTGTTTATGTAGGTGAATTTGTATACAATTTAATTTTTAATTTTATTGCCAGATTCCGAAACTATTTAGTTTAACAACCCACCTTGATTCCTGTAGTCATTGGAAAGTTATCATATATGTGGGCCACAGTGGAAATTGTCCCCACTTCTTATATATGCATGAATTTTTGGTTACGCTGTTTACGTAATCGTCCCTGTGGACTGAGTAGTCATCGCAGGTGTGTTTTTTTCCCACTACGTATTTGTAGCTCTAGCTATCGTCGAAATTTGACTAGCAATGATCTGTCTAAAACTACTAATGTTACTACTGTCTGATTCTGCTTGGTATCTTTGCTAAAAATATTTTGACTTGTAGGCATTTCAATGGTTCGTTTGCTTATCGCCGAATTGAATAAGAAGCATGCATGTTTCGTAATAAATTTGGTGGCTAGTGACAGATGTTTGTACCATATTCTTACGAATTCTAAATTCGAAACATAAAATCACGTAGTATTTTATACTGAAGTTTAGCGTGTGGGTTAAGTCAAACATTTATCACTAAAGTAATCATATATGTATATAACGTCAGTTAGAAAAGTTCCTTCGATATCTTTTATGGAATTGGTTTGATAAATGTGTGTTCTTCCCTTTTGTGAAAAGTTTGAGTGTTTTTTTTTTCTGCAAGCTTAAAAGGAGTCCTTTATATACAATATTGAAGTTTAGTGGATCTTTCGAAATTGTTCGTTATTCTATAGGAGTCTTACACAGCATTTTTGTGCCTGTAATAAACAAATTGATATTAATAGCAACATACTCGTGTGTATTTGGTTTCAAGCGTACTGACATTTAGTATTAATGCGTTGATCTATGATAGATGTGATAGAAACTTTCGAATTTGGGGATATCTCACTACCTAACCTTATTTTTGTTTAGCTTTTCAAATATTTTCCCGTAACGAAAACCCAAAGTCTGTCGGGTGCGACGTTACATAAAGAATTTACATAAATGGAAGGAGCGCCGTTTTTGTTTATTTTAGTAAGCAATAGGGACCTTGGTGTCTCCAGTTTTTCTACTCATCAATAATTCAGCAAATCATCGTTTAAACAACCGCACTACTTAAGAACTGCACAGAGGTAGATAGTTTCACAGTAGGGTAGTCTTTTGCTTGCACGGGCTGTTCATGTATATGTTTTTTTGTTTTTCAATCTTGTACTGTAAGAGGAAAGAAAAGGGGCGCTTTCCCCGTTTAGTTTCTTCTAAGACCTCTTTGATCTCTGGCGGTCTGGATTTTTTTTTAGACTTTTCTTAGCTTGGCCCCGTTTACAAATTTTCTCATTTTCTAGACCCATTTTTTCTTGTTTTAAGTG